>NW_024070206.1:24521593-24584172 GCF_014754425.2 Oryx dammah
CCCCCCCCCCGCCCCCACATTGAAAAAGTGCCCCCCCCCGCCCCCACATTGAAAAAGTGCCCCTTGCCTTGGTGTCAGGCCAGGCCTTATTGAAGCTCTTTGCCCATGAGTGTTACTGGTTATTGAAACTTGCCCTGGCTAGTTCCTAAAGCTTTGACAACACGTAGCCAGTCCTGAGATAGCTTTTGAAGTATTTAGAAATTGTTTAGGGGCCCCGATGGCTTATATGTTGGTGGTCTGATGTTGATTGTTCTCAGCTGCGGTAACATTGGAAAGGGCGGCAGGTACGGCAGAGGTGGGAGCAGCAGGGGAAGGGCCCTCTAGTGCGGCAGCATCTCTGCTGAAGGGGCCGCAGCCTTAGGCCATCCTGGGCCACGAGTGTGAAAAGCCCCCAGGCCAGGGGTGCAAGGGCATTGTACCGTGTGGGTGGCCGATTCCCTCCAGTTTCAAAGTGCAGTTGGGGGTGATGTGTCAGATTGAAGCACCTCCAGGCCCAGGGGTGGATGGTGAAGGCCGAAGAATGCTAGAAATGAGACTGGTAGGTTCGGTTGTAGTCGATGGCGAGGTTGAGAACCAACTAGAGAAGCTTTGTTTTGGAGGGACTGGAAGTGGGAGCATTGGAAAGCCATCTGACTACAGTCAAGACACTGGGGAGAAGCAGATGATTAGGATCAGCTGGGCTCTGTGTGGTTACTCCGTTGTTCTTGTGGCTGCGAAAGGTGCTCGTCACTGGGGATTGCCACGTTTGGGTTACTGACTGCACCCTCTCTCTCCTATGCTAGACTGTGTCCTAGAAGGCCAGACTCTGGTAGCTGCCAGCTCCCAGGATAAGGCTGGCTTCTAGAAGCATCTCCGTGTAGGTCTGTAGAATGAAGGTAGGAAGAAGCGGACAGTGTGTCCAGAGCTGGTGGGACTTCCTGAATGAATTCAGCTCTCCTGAATTGTGAGCCCTGGATGCACAGTCTGGGCCATGCCACTTACTGGAGGTGGTAGCGGTGGCTTAGCCACTCAGTCGTGTCGGACTCTTTGCGACCCCATGGACTGCAGCCTCCCAGGATCCTCTGTCTGTGGGGTTTCCCAGGCAAGAATACTGGAGTGGGTTGCCATTTCCTCCTCCAGGGAATCTTCCTGACACAGGGATCCAACCTATGTCTCCTGAATTGCAGGTGGGTTCTTCACTGCTGAGCCGCCAGGGAAGCCCCCACTCCGCTGGAGGTGTTCAGTGAACTGATGTGCATCACAGTGAGCATTTTTCAGTGTTTACATATTAACTTGAGCTTAGAGACAGCTTGGTTCTCTGTGTTGGCAGCTATGCTGCTTCATCTACACGCATTTCCTCCTAGGTGGCAGCGGTGACACCCAGCTGGAAGCTTTGTCTAGTTAGGAGGTGGGTTCAGCTGCCTCCCGTGGGTGCTTAGCAACCTGTCAGGAAGTGCCCCTTCAAACAAGTCTGCCCACCTTTAATTTAAATCCTTTTGATCCGACCCCACACTCTGTGTGTACGTGTGTGCCCACACTGAGTTGCCCATCTATCACTGGGCAGTGGTTTGGGGCCTTTATTTTGAAAGTCTGTTTTGGTCTGTGCTGTTTCTCTTCATTTAGAAGTAAGTTGTTTTCCTTCTGGCTCCAGAGAGTCCTCTGACTTACCAGTTGCCTTCTTTATGATGAAACAGCACACGGGTTGGTATGCAGCACCTTCTTTTGGCAGCGCGTGCATGCTCAGTTGGGTCCGACTCTGTGACTCCATGGACTGTAGCCCACCAGGCTTCTCTGTCCATATGGAGTCTCCAGGCAAGAATACTGTAATGGGTTGCCATGCCCCCCTCCAGGGGTACTTTCCGATGCAGGGATTGAACCCACTTCTCTTGTGTCTCGTGCATTGGCAGGCAGAATCCTATATAAATGCTGTCTTAGAGCAACTTTGAGGATAGTTACTACAGGCTGGAGCAGGATGCTTTATGACTTTATCTGAGTAATAAAGTATTTAAGTAAGTCATTTTGGTGGCTTTGCTGGCTAATAGCGGTGATTTGGGGAATCGACCTTCCCTGCCTTGGGCTTGAGTCTTTTAGTTACACTCTGTCACTCCAGCTAGACACTTCACATGTGTCCTGTCCTATAGTCCAGGGTGAAAGTGGAGAGAGAGTCGCTTGGGATCTCTGTGAGTCCTTGGCAGCAGGAAGCTGGGTCCAGGTGGTCTGGCCTGCTCTGGAACCCTGGGACTGGGAATTCGGCTCCTAAGTATCCATTCCCTCTAGAGGGAAGAAGGAAAAGAAAATCCGTTAGGAGATAAATGGTGCTGCGATGCAAGATAAAGCCCCATAGTGTGACCTTTGGAATTAAATGATAAATTATATTGTACAATCTTGTTTGCTTCACTGATTATAGTTTAGAATCTTTTTTCCTCTAAAGACTTTGAGTGCTAAATTTCAATGATGCTGTTTGTCAGTTAGACTGCTACAAAGAAATGAAAAAAGGAGCCAGAATGCATTCACCCGGTAAAGCGAGGCTCCTTGGCCATAGCATCAGCCCCTTTCCCTGCCTTCATCTCGGGTCGTACCAGAAGGGTATGGCCAAACCCCAGGGAGGGGTTTATATGACTGTTAGGTGGAAAGCGAAAGTCGCTTAGTCATGTCCACCTCTTTTCAACCCCATGGACTGAATAGTCCATGGAATTCTCCAGGCCAGAATACTGGAGTGGGTAGCCATTCCCTTCTCCAGAGGATCTTCCCAACCCAGGGGTCAAACCCGGGTGTCCTACATTACAGGCAGATTCTTTACCAGCTGAGCCCACAAGGGAAGCCCAAGAATACTGGAGTGGGTAGCCTATCCCTTCTCCAGCAGATCTTCCCAACCCAGGAATCGAACTAGGGTCTCCTGCATTGCAGACAGATTCTTTACCAACTGAACTGTCCGGGGTCTGGGGGGAGGCTTTTAAAATTATTTTTAGACTATTTATATCAAATATGTTTTGAGAGACTACATACAAGTTCAGGGGCTGGGACTAGAAGGTGATCTTTTAAAAAGCTATTTGGAAAGTGTGGCCAGTTTTTGTCATGTTTGCATTTAGACCATATTGTGCAGTGTTGTATGTATCTGCAGTGTATCTGCATATTTTCAACATGAACTATCCAAATAAGACTTCCCTGCTTCTTCAGAGGAGAAGCATTGGCTCCCAGGAAAGCACTGCTCGCCTTACCCTGGTAGCTGGTGGATTGTCTTTATCTGACTTTCTTGGCATATGTGAACAGTTTAGATAAAGTCTTCCGTCATTAATCTTATGAACAGTAACTGAGTCTGTTGGCTTTATTTCATTTCATATCCTCATTTATTTTCTCTACCAGTTCCCTTGATTGTTTCGTAATGAAGTTTGTCTGAACTGCATCAACTGATTTTTGTTTCAACCAGGCGGAGTATAAGAATCTGCCTGCAATACGGTAGACCCAGGTTCGATCCCTGTGTCAGGAAGGTCCCCTGGAGAAGGGAATGCCAACTCACTCCAGTATTCTTGCCTGGAAATCTCATGGGCAGAGGTGCCTCAGGGCCTACGGTCCATGGGGTCGTAGAGAGTTGGACACGACTGAGAGACTAACACTTTGAGAGTATAAGTAAAATTCAGAGTGGTTTGTAAATTCTAAATTGTTTTCAGCTTCTAGCATTTTTTCCATCTTTCCTACTCAAGAATCTAGAATGGTTCTTCTCGTCTGTTTTAGCAAATCTGAATTTCTCCTTTCTCAATTTCCTCCCAACCATCTCCACCTGCCTGAACATTTAATCCTCTAGAGGCACTTTCCTTGATTAACATCAGCTGCAGGGAGGCACGCCCTTTGCATGTGGTGATAGTTGCTTTTCGTTTCTCCTAGGCTGCTTTGTGTTTGCTCTCAAGTCATCTATGGCTTTCCTCTAGCTGCTCACCAGGGGCAGAGGAAACAACTGTTGCCTTAGTTTGCAGACACTCCCTGTGGCCAATCTGCCCCCTTTGCTCTGTAAATAGTGAACCAAAGGGAGTAGAGGAGAGGTGGACTGTTGGATGGAAGAAGAAGCCAGATGTAAAGGCTTGTTGTATTCTAGCGAAAAGACAGTTTGAAGAGGGAAGGAACCTTTAAACAGGGGCACCGTAAGATCTGTAGGTTTACAAGTCTCTGAGAAGGGGAGAGAGAGGAAGGGACAGGTCTTAACGGGTTGATGTATGGAAGGAGTCAGATCCAGGGTGCCCAGGCGGTGGTGCACACCTAGTAACTGAAGGCATCTGTTGCGCTCTCTCCAATTGTCTTGATTTTTACCTGTTTTGGTCATTTGTTACTTTAGTTGTATATTTTATGTAACATTACAGGGAGTGCAAATCCATTACATGGATTTGAAAAGTTTAAGAAAAACGATTAAAGACGGTAATATTTCAAAGAGAAGAGGTACCAGTACCTAGGTTTAGAAGTGACTTGGTTTTGGTGAGTATGATTAAGTAATTGTAGATGAAAAGGAGATGCTGAGGGCAGGGAAAACCTCCTTCAGAAACTCTGAAGCTGGGACTAGTGACTTTCTCGCAGGAAGGAAGACGGGTGTGTGGCACCAAGTAACATCTTCAGTGGCTGCGTGTCTGCATTTGCCTATTTCTGAAACTTAATGGAAGGGGTGATATTATCCTGTTTTTCAATCTTTAGTAAGATTTTTCCAATCTTTACTAAGATGTTTTCCTTTTTATAGAAAAAGGATCATAATTATAAAGAAGTTCATCGGTTAATCTGGAATTGAAATCTACCTGAGAGCCTTCTGCCTCTGAATAAGCAGAGGCAGTGTGCGGTGGTCAGGATGGTTCTCATCTCGTCATTTAGTGGTGATGTGACGTTTTTTGCTCCTGATAAGATGGGTGTGTCCTGCTGTACTAGAGACGTGTGGTTTCATTCATTCTGAAAGACCCTTGAAAGGTAGAAGCTCTTCAATATAAACTCATCGTTAATTTTATTGTATGATTTTGTATAGGTATCAACTGGGAGACAGTGAAACCATCAGACAGTTCATGTGAATTAAGTACTCTGAATTGCTGCTCCCTGGTATGAAGTGGTACTTCCTCTGATGGGTGGGTCATAGACCTGTGACCCTCTTAAACTGATGTCTTTTCTGAACCAGCGTAAGTCAAGGAGTGCTTGGGCTTAGAGGAGACCCCTAGGGGACATACATTTTGTTTCAAGATTCTGTATGAATATAGTTTTGCCTCATCAGGAGTCTATGTGTAATTATGTTTTTCTTTGTAAAACTTCCAAAGAATCTACTTACATATTTCTTTAAAATTTCAACATTTTTGGATGAATTTTGAGTAACATTAATAGCCATAACCAACCCAATGGACATGAACTTGAGCAGACTCTGGGAGATAGTGGAAGACAGGAAGCCTGGCGTGCTAGAGTCCGTGGGGTTGCAGAGAGTCAGACATGACTTAGCGACTGAACAAGAAAAATAATCATAACATCTTTTTACATAAGAACTACACAGAAGCAGGACTTATTTAGGGAAGCATCATTTAAGAGAGAAGGTTTCCATTTTATAACTAAAAACATGTATTAAACCAGTACTTTTTGAGAAAGAACTGATCTTTTGTTGACCTGGCTCAGCCAGTTCAAAAAACTTGCCTAAGTAATGTTATTTGAAAAGTAAGAATTTGGAATTTGGGGGTCTTTGAAAGATAGCTGCTCCACCCATTGAGGCTCTCCGTCTGCAAAATGGTGCTGATGTCTACTTTTAGGAACACTCCATGTTTCTAGGAGGTGCTTAATGTTTGTAAGACCTTGACATCATCATTACAGTTACATGATTGAACGCTTTCTTAGGTCAAGGCGTTGTGGTTCACACAAGTTATCTCAAGAGTCACGACGACTCTGGGAGGTGGAGATAGTACTCCCATTTTCTAGGTAAAGATGGTGAGGCTGGAAGAGCTTTGCCAAAGGCTGGCAGCTGTGCAGGGGGCGGTGCCGCCCTCACTGCATCACCACCGCTCTGCCCAAAGACTGTAAGAATTCACCTGTGTCTGCTCAACAGGCTGGAGCCAGTTTTCAGGCTTTGTTTTGACTTGATTAGGTAACACTGGAGAACTAATTCTTAATATCAGCGTCTATCAATTGCTAGAAGGCTAGCACTTGCTGTGTAGGTGCCTTGGCTTTCTCTGAGGCATTTATGTCTGAAAGCCAACGGTGCCAGGGCAAGAAGTGCCAGGGAGAGAACCCTGGAGGCCGTGGGCCTGGGACCATGTTGGAATCAGCGGGACTGTGTAATGCCTGGTCCCTCTGCCTGCCCCTCCCCTGCACGAGAGCATCGCTGGGCTGAGTCGGGATGGAGCGTTTACAACACGGCCCCTAAACGCTGGCCGAATATCGTTCTCAGCTGAGTCCCCCGGGACACTGATTCTGTTTAGTGTCGAGAAGGAGAACTGGGCTCAGTTGGACTTCTGGAGACATCGTTTGTCAGAATCCAAGAAGCTCCCTTCCTCAGGGATCTTCCCAGGTACTCTGGACTATCGACTTGGGTGTCCTCTGTGACTCCCCGTTACCTGGGACTGGACTGAGGGGCTCGGCCCCGAGTCCAACGTGGCCAAGCTGGATGGGGCTTCCAGCTGTCTCCTCCACGCCGTAGCCTCTCTCCTCCCGTGGGGGCAGCTGGCTGAGACCCCTAATGCTGTCGAGTTTGAGGGTTTCTTAATTGGTGCTTTCTTCACTGTATCGTTTGACTCAACTTGCCAATTCCATCTGCAGAAAGATTCTCTTTAATGGAGTTTTAATGGTGTTTTCTTTACTTGTGAATAAATTAACGATTTGGGATTTATCAGCTCTTCAGTACAGGGGAACTTCCCATTAAACAAATACATTCATAGACCTTCAGGAATTTCCACGTTCTTAAATACATTTTTGGCCTTAAGTTGACTCAGTTGTCTCATCTATAATGTGGAAACAACAATGCCTCTACAGCTGGGCTGGTTCGCAGGTTTTGAGTACGATGTGTGTTAAGTGTCAGAGCCTCGATCCACCCCAGGACCGAGGCAGGGTGGCGGACTGGGAGCTCTGACTAGACGAGGGCAAAGGGCCGGAAGGCAGCAGAACATCCCCCTTGCCCTGAAGTAGCTTGCAGTCTTGTCGGGGGGGTTAAGTCTGCTTCTGTGTGAAGCTGGATGGCGAGGGGTTCAAAGGGAGCCAAGGAAGAATCAGAGAGACCTCTGTGCTGGTATTTTTAGCACTAGAATATGATGTTTGGTTGAAAGATGTTTATGTCTCAGAAATATGATTGCTTCCTGTGCTTAACATTTCTTCCTTGACCCAGAAACTTTAATCTTTATAGTGTCAAAATAGGCAATATGCTTTTGTAAGTCAGCAGTTTTGTATATACTTTATGTACTATGTCCATTTACAAACTTAAGCCTTGGGATTTTTGCCGTCATTTTCCCTCTGGCTGTGTGAATCTTGTTGTCCAGGCCTGTAGGGAGAGCCTTGTCTTTGTATCTGCAAAGTAGAGCTGTCGTCAGTACTTGGTATATACTGCAGATGAACGCTTAATTAAAAGAAAATTCTATTGCTGTCTGCTTTTTAACTAGTCTCTAAGTAGCTGACATTTTTCTGCAAGCTTCAATCATTTTCATAAAAAAATTTACTTAGATTCATAAAACTATGTGTAATTTTATTCTCTGCTAGTTGAAAAATACTAATATTACCTGTATTGCTATGGTAGCTGATTTTTTTTTTTTTTTCCCCCCAACTGCTGAATGTCATCCTGGTAAAATGCTGGCTGAATCTTTTGCTGATGTCCTTGCCATCAAATGGGAAAGGGCTTCTGTGTAGGGCTTCCTAGGTGGCTCAGATGGTGAAGAATCTGCCTGCAATGTGGGAGACCTGGGTTCGATCCCTTGGTTGGGAAGATCCCCTCGAGAATGGAATGGCTACCCACTCCTGTATTCTTGCCTGGAGAATGCCATGGACAGAGGAGACTGATGGGACACATGCAGCCCATGGGGTTACGAAGGGTCAGACGTGACTGAGCAACTTTTGCCTTTTTGTTTCTGTGGTAGGACATTTCCCTCCCCCACACAAATCATCCGGATAACATAATAGGGGCTCTGCTATATTTAAGTTTCCTGGTTCATTTGTTTGGTCTTGTTAATGAAAAGTACCTAAATCTCAAATGGACCACCAGGGCTGATGCTGAGAGTTGGGAAAGAGCTTCTTCTAATTAAAAGCCAAACAAAACCTCATGGTGCTCCTGTGCACTTGGTGTTTATTTCTCTCTGCTCTAGTAGATCGCATTCCGGTAAACAAGATTCTGTTTTATAAGGCTGCATCACATAATAAATTTCTCTATCTTAAGACATTTTAAAGTATATGTGTGTATATATATATTTATATGTAGTTTACAAATTCAAATAGTGTTTTGAATACTCTTCCTCACTCTTGATCACTGCTTCCTGAAAGCAACTCCTTTCAGCTCCTCTGCCTGTTTTGTGTGGGACTTGGGTGCGTGGGTGCGTGTGCACATGCGCGCGTGCCTGCACCTCAATAGCTTGGTTTTTCTGATTGGAGGCTTTCTCAGAGAAAGTGACTTCCTGGTGTGCGAGGTGAAGATTCATCTCCTGTATAACCCTCCTTACACACATTTCCTTCCATCCTCCCGACATAACTGTATCGTAATTTATTGTCTCAATATTCGGTGTTTATGTTTTCACGGCTGAATATGGTTCAGAGCCGAGCCTGTGCGAGGATCCTGTTTCTTCAGCAGTTCGCCTTTGTCTTCTCTGCAGTTAGTTCTTGTGTTGGCGTGTGTGTCAGGCCCCCAGCCTCTGACAGACCCCTCGCCTGGGTCCCTGCGACCCTTGCCTGCCTTGGGCCTGCCCTCTCAGTGGGCAGGTGCAGGAAGGGCTGCTGGAGGTCAAGGGCCCCTCCTGTCGTGACCACCTCCTGTGGAGCCGGGAGGAGGGGGCTGCCCCTCCTGTCTGCAGGCACCTGTGGGAACATTCAGTTTGGAAAATCATGGTTTTGACTTGGAAATTTTCTTGGGAGTTGTCGTGGTTTCTGACATCTCTCCACCAAGGAGGGCTTCTGAGCACTTTCTGACTGTGTGATCTTCCTTGTTTTTTTTTTTCCTGCATCCATCTTTCATCTTTCAAAAGCATGACGTCTTCCACTTCCTCTAACCACGCTTTTTGTGCTTGCCAGTTACTGCTCTTGTATTTCTTCCTGTTGACCTGGGGAGTGGATTCCTTTGCTAGGGCTGCCATCACAAAGTGCCATGAATGATGACTTAAACCCAGAAGCGTGTGGTCTCAAAGCTCTGGAGGCCGTGGGTCCAAGGTCGCGGTGTCAGCAGGACTGGGTCCTCCAGGGCTGCCTCTCTTGGTTAGGCACCAGCCTCGGCGTTTCTTGTGGGCGGGCACCGTGAGGGCACCGTGATCTCTTTCTCAGGTTCCCATGGCCTTCTCCCCGGGTGTGCGTGTCTGTGTGTGTCTCTCTTTGTCCAGGGCTCCCCTTTGCATAAGGGAGCCAGTCATTCGTTGAGGGCCCATCCTGACGACCGCATTTTAACTCAGTTAACCTCTGTAAAGATCCTGCTTCCAGATAAGGTGGCGTTGTGATGTATTGAGGGTTCGAACATCGACTTACCCTGGGCCACAGTTCAGCCCAGAAGAACTAGTGTCAAGGTGGAATGCTGATCAGGGAACACCTTCTGTGTCAACAGCGTGTCCTCTTTATTGTAACCTCTTAAAAGATGCTTTTAGTCACGTCTGTCTTCACTGAAGATCAGAAAACCACTCTCAGGAAGCAATTTTTTGATTGCACTTGGAGATTTTTGTTCAGAGTTTGTGACTGCTAAAATTTCCTCTGGTTTCCTGAATGTTTTATAACTTAGCATCTGAGTCACCTCATTTTCGACTCTGGCCTTGATTCTGCAGTAGTTTGAAGGCTGGCAGAATGCCTAAAGAAAGAGCAGCCGCAGAGCCCTGTGAGGGGAGATCGAAGTTCATCCCTGCACGTTAGGAGACCGCAGTCCTGTGCTCCCTCTCCCGGGTTAGCTGTGCTGTTTGTCTCTCAGGTGTGGCTTTCACCTAAAGTCATCCGCTCCACTCCTTCCTCCCTGCGCCCTTTGACCTCCTTCGTAGTAGTTATCCCGGTCTAGCATTGTCTTTGTCTTTGCCTCTCTCTCTCCTTAGCGTTACAGTGTAAGTGCTGTGCGGGCAGGTGCCTGGTCCGCCAAGTTCACTGCTTGATCCCAGCTCAGAATCGAACACTGATCAGCACGTCCAAGTAGATGCTGCTTTTAAACAGATCGATGTGGCTTCGTTTTCCAACATTACAAACGCTACTTCACTGACCCGCTGTTGCTCTTGGGAATCCTCCTCTCTCTCTGTGAAGGAGCTCGTGTTCCCTGGGGCAGGGCTGGGGAGAAGGGGGTGCTGGCTGCAGCTGCTCTCTCGGTCTACCCAGAGCCCTGAGGGGGATGGCCCCTCCTGACATGTCTGAAAACTCCCCCGGGGCCCTGGTAGGCACAGTGCACAGTCAAACAGGACATGAAATTCAAGTCGTGTTTGCACTGGCCTAGCTGGAAGGCCCTTCCAGGTTTCCCCGGGCCTTCTGCAGCTGCAGCCTGGGATGCCAGAGCTGGGTGGTTGCCCGGGAGTCAACGGCCCTGCCTCCCAGCCTCCTGATCAACACGTCTTACAGTCCCCAGGTGGTTCCAAAAAGAAGAGGAGGAAGTGGTGAATTTGTGCTTCCTGATCTGAGAGACTTCCCTCTGAGATCCCGGGGGCTGCATTCCTGAGAGTGAAACGCAGGGGACCTGCGGCTGTCTGTGTTATAGGAGCTGAGGCCTCCTGGCCACAGTCATGACATCGGTTAACTAAGCTGATGGGTTGGTGCTTGTTTTTTTTCTTGTTTGTTTAATTGTTGTGCTGCAAGTCATGAGGAAAATCCTCCTCCACCGCAGGAGTCACTGAAAGGTGACTGAGGCAGTGAGAGAGGCTGGTCTAATTGTTTATGCGGCAGAAGTCACCTTCTAACTAGGGTTGTGGCACCGGAATGCATCGTGGCTCTCCCCAGGTGAGATCCATTCCCACACAAGGGCTTGGCATTCTGATGATAGCCAAGGCTGTAGCTTTAACCTCGCTAATGCTCCATTCAATTTAAGTTAGAGAAATACAAGCCTCAAAAATGAACTGTGCATATTCGTGAAGTGTTGAAACCATCACCTCTCATGCAGTGGTTTACAGTCAGCTTTGGTGTTCCTGGAAAATGTATGGAACTTGGTGCCTGTGGCAAGGTCTCTGTGAAACCAGATGGTAGGGTGGGGAGGTGGAATGTGGTTCTGTTGTTCTGGGAGGGGTGTGTGTGTGTGAGAAACTTGCTGCATAGATATGTACGTCCATACGGTCCTGGGATGAGAGCAGCCCCCAATGCCCACCGAGGTGGGACTGGTGGATGGTGATCATTGGTGCACGTTCTCCATAATGAAAAGCGCTGATGTTTAAGTAACAGGTGCATATGTTATTAATAAGATCTAAAATTTCCCCGTAAGCTCTAATTACCTCAAGTGCTTAGTTTTGTACCCCATTACAAATGGCTGATAAGGAATCTGTGTATACTCCTACAAGCAGTGTGTCTGTGAGGGAATATGAGGAAGAGCCCATGCAGCCTAGGGGCAGTATCTGCATGTCACTGACGCTGTCATTCTCACACATTTGGGAACACTTCATCCTTCTAAAATTGCTTTCAGTCTTGAAATACGTCTCTTCATGCACAATGGTGGAAGATCTTTACCCTTGAAGGTAGGTTGCTGCTACTGCTACTGCTAAGTCGCTTCAGTCGTGTCCGACTCTGTGCGACCCCATAGACGGCAGCCCACCAGGCTCCCCCGTCCCTGGGATTCTCCGGGCGAGAACACTGGGGTGGGTTGCCATTTCCTTCTCCAATGCATGAAAGTGAAAAGGGAAAGTGAAGTCGCTCAGTCGTGTCTTGACTCTTAGCGACCCCATGGACTGCAGCCCACCAGGCTCCTGTGTCCATGGGATTTTCCAGGCAAGAGTACTGGAGTGGGGTGCCATTGCCTTCTCCTCAAGGTAGGTTGGGTTTATGAAAAGAACCAGAAGTCATTCAGAGCAAACCTGGTGGATGAGGCAAGCGAGAGAAATGAACCACAGCTGCTTTTGTGCTGTTTAAGAGTGGAGACTGCATCGTAGTGACACTGGCTTTTATCCTGTGTGGCACCTAAATTTAAAGAAGAAAAAATTAATAACGTGCTGGGCAGTGGTACAAAAATAGGGTTGGTTTATTTTGTACCCCTCAGTAGTGATTAAAGGAGAGCATTCACATTAAATAGTTAGGTCACGTGTCAGGGTGACTAAGCGGTTTTACACCAAAACTTGGAAGAAGGGAATATGTGGGGAAGATGTCTTCCTGTTGCTTGCGGAGGCCAGTCTAGGGTGGGCGGGGTGCAGGGCGGGGGGTGGGGGGTGCAGGTCTGGGAGGAGCTGGATCTAGCCTTTTTCCCTGAAGACCTCTGCCTACACTTTCGGGCTCTTCTGACCCAGGTCAGCCCTAGTTTGGCTCTTTGGGGCTGGAATCTCTGAGTTAAGACTCACATACTATTTGCACAAATAGGCTGCAGGGTAGACTGCTCTTGGGTGGGCCTTAGGGAGTGGGAAATGGTTTGGGAAGCTAAAGTGAGAGCTAAGAAGAGCTGTTGACTGAAGTGGGAGTTAAGTCGTAGGTCACTTGTTGACTTTCTGTGTCCCTCAGTGAATAGTGGGCTCCTTGACGGCAGGGGTCCTAGCCTGATATCACCTGTTAGGCTCCTGCGTGACCCAGGTCTTTTCAATGCAGATCTTTCTCTACTTAAGAATAGGGTTACATCCTGATGAACTCATCCTAAGTTGAAAACATCCTAAATCAAAAATACATTTCACATACCCCTCGCCTGCTGTGCATCACAGCCCAGCCTACCTTAAACGTGCTCAGAACACCTCTGTTAGCCTAGAGTTGGGCAGGACCAACTGACAGAACCTGTTGTGTCGTGAAGTCCTGACTCCCGTGTGACGTATTGCTGTCCTGAAAGTGAGGAACAGAATGGTGGGCTGGGTGCAGGATGGCTGTAAGTGCACCGTCATCGGCCCTCACGACCGGGCAGCTGACTGGCAGCTGGGCCGACTCTGCCCAGCACGTGAGAGGGTCATAGAGCAGGCAGATCCCTAGCCTGGGAAAAGATCAAAATTCAGAAGGCAAAGTAAGGTTTCTGCTGAATGCATATTGCTTTCGCACCATTATAAAGCTGAGAAGTCGTAAGATGAACCATTGTGAAGTTAAAAATTCACAAGCCAAACCATTATAGGTTGCGGACAGTCTGTACATTGTTTCTTAATGAAGGAAGAAGACTGGTATTTGTTAAGTACCTAGCAGTTTCCATGTGCTGCTGTTGCTGAACCAAACTTGGGTCCGCTCACCCACACACAGTAAAGTTGGTCTTCTGACACCAGGTTGTGGTGAAGGAAAGGGCAGTGTTTATTCAGGGCGCCAAGCAGGGAGTCCAGGGCAGCTTGTGCTCAAAACACCTGAGCTCCCTGTGGCTTTCGGTAAAGCATCTTTAAAGGCAAGGAGAGGGAAGGGTGCCCCAGCTGACAGCATGGTTAACATTGTCAGTCCTTAGGCTCCAGTAGGTCTGGGGGCTGTCTGCTCATGGGCCTCAAGTGGTTAATTTCTTCCATTTGGTGGAGGTTTTAGCATCTGTAAAACAAGTCAGGAAGTGTGTTGAAACATCAGATACTGTTATCTAGGCACTTCAAGGAGGAGCTGCAGCAGAGGATATGGGGAGGGGGTCTGTCCCTGGAAGGCCCTACAGGGTCCTGCTCAGTTACACAGGAGTCTGAACTCCTTGAACTCTGGAAACAGTCCTCCCTCGTGGACACCACTGTGACCCCAGCTCTGTGGAGGGGAGGGGTCATGTGGGGCTCTGGTCAGACCGAAGCTCAGGATGGTTACGTGTCAGGGAAGCAGTGGAGCCATCATTTAAGACTGCCTAAATTCAGAGCCGAAGCTGTGTCCCTAACCAGATCCAGTGCATAAATACAGGGCCACATGCCGTCTAGATAAACCATGGCTCCCAACTGGAAGGATTTTGCTCCCAGGGGACACTCAGATACGGGGAAGACGTGTTTGGTTTTCTTGCCTGGGGAGATGGCCACAGCATCATGTCGTGAGTTGTGGAGGGGGTAGGGCGGGTAAGAGATGCTGCTCCCTCTACACACTGGCAACGTTTTCCTGCATCCACAACGCTTTTCTGTTTGTTTTTTTGAAAATGGCCATCGATAAGTATGAAGTGGTATTTCTTTGTGGTTTTGTTTGCATTTCGTTAATGATTAACCATGGTAAGCATCTTTCATGTACTTAACTGGCCATTTTTGTATCTTCACAGAGTTACTTGTGCAGGTCTTTTGCTGATACTTGGATAGGGTTGCCTTTATGTTGTTGAGTTGTACAAAAGTTCTTTATATATTGTGGACACGAAACTGTTATTAGATATGTGATTTGCAGGTATTTTCTCCCATTCTGTAGTTTGTCATTTCACTTTTTTGATAAGGTCCTTTGATGCAGGGGAAAAAAGTTTTAAATTTTGATGGCATGCAATTTATCTTTCATTACTCATGTTTTTGGTGTTATGTCTAAGAATCATTGAGTTTCATGGTTTTACCTCCCATATTTAGGTCTTTGATCTGTTTTGAGTTAGTTACTCTATAAGAAATGTCTTACACAATAGGTCTTCTGTATATGTGAATTAGACACCTACGGTGTGGTTAGACAGACAGGCTCTGGAGTTGGGGCTGTCTGCACCGTGTGTTGAAGACTGTTCTTTCCCCATTGAATAGGATTGGCACCCTTGTCAAAAACAACTGGCCTTGGATGTTTGAGTGTGTTTCTGGATGCTGGCTTCTATTCTGTTGGTCTGTATGTTTAGCTTTATGCAAGTACCACATTGTGTTAATTACTGTGGCTTTATAACAAGATTTGGAATCAGGAACTTTGTTCTTCTTCAAGGTTGTTTTGCTGCTGCTGCTGCTAAGTTGCTTCAGTCGTGTCCGACTCTCTGCGACGCCATAGATGGCAGCCCAACAGACTCCTCCGTCCATGGGGTTCTCCAGGCAAGAACACTGGAGTGGGTTGCCGTTTCCTTCTCCAGTGCATGAAAGTGAAAAGTGAAAGTGAGGTTGCTCAGTCGTGTCCGACTCTTAGTGACCCCATGGACTGCATGCAGCCTACCAGGCTCCTCCGTCCATAGGATTTTCCAGGCAAGAGTACTGGAGTGGGGTGCCATTGCCTTCTCTGTCAAGGTTGTTTTGGCCCCTTGCAATTCTATGTCAATTTAAGGATAGATTCTATTTTGGGGGAAAAAAAAAAGGTCTGTTGGGGTTTTGATAAGATTGATTTGAATTTATAGATGGCTTTGGGTAGTATTGACATCTCAGCAGTGCTAAGTCTTTGTAGCCATGAATGCGAGGCTCTTTACTTTAGTCACTTTAAATTCTATTTACTTATGCTATTTACTTTAGTCACTTTAGATTTATTTTAGCAATGTTTTGTGATTTTAAATATGCAAATATTCACCTCCTCAGCTACATTTATTCCTAGATATCTTATTCTTTTAAATTTATTTTATTTGAGATTTTAAAAATACTTAGCACATCAAATTTGAATTCCAAAGTGTTATGTCCTAGAAGTTACTATGGAGACATCTTGAGGTTTCAGTAAGTGGATTGGGGTTTGAACCTGGATTTGGCACTTAAAAAAATTAGCTCCCTCTGAGCCTCTATTTCTTCATCTGTAAAGTACAAGGATAAAGCAAATCTATCTACACAGAAGTTATATAGATCAGAGATAATGGTTGCAAAGGACTAGCTCCAGAGTGTAACTCAGAGTTAAAAATACTAGAGAAAGAATGCTAGATTGCCAGTATTGTGTTTTCTTGTATGGTTTCAATGTAAATACTGATGTATTACACAGTTTGTCCTGAATGTTTAGCTTATGTTACCTGTATTTGCTGATTTCTTTTCATATCCAGGAGTTTTGAGATTAAAATATATGTTAAAAGCATTAGTAAAATGAATTTGTTGCAAAGGCTAGTGATTTTTACACAAAGTAAATGTCCTCTCCCTTGGAGAGTCTCATAAGGTGTGTTGAGTCTGTAAGAGAAATAGATTGTAATAAGCGTCACACTCTGTTGCGGTAGTTGCTGTATACTTACAGGAGGGGTGCTTTTCTTCTGATGTTGCTGCTTTCAGATGCCTCTGTGCTTTCTTGGATCCTCCCTGTGCCCAGACATTGCAGGGTTTAATTTTAGATATGTTAGCGTTTAACCTCTCAGTAGCAAAGCAATGGCAACCCACTCCAGTACTCTTGCCTGGAAAATCCCATGGACGGAGGAGCCTGGTGGGCTGCAGTCCATGAGGTCGCTAAGAGTCGGACACGACTGAGCGACTTCACTTTCACTTTTCACTTTCATGCATTGGAGAAGGAAATGGCAACCCACCCCAGTGTTCTTGCCTGGAGACTCCCAGGGACGGGGGAGCCTGGTGGGCTGCCGTCTATGGGGTTGCACAGAGTCGGACACGACTGAAGCGACTTAGCAGCAGCAGCAAAGCTGACATAAGGCTTTACCTTCAGTGAAGGGTGCAACTACTCCTTCCATCTTGGAATTGAGTTCTGTATGTGTGTGATATAACTGGGTACCAGTACTGCAATTTTTAACTTTTTTTCCCCCTTAATTCATCTTAGAATCCCAGGGACAAGGGAGCCTATGGGGTCACACACGGTTGGACACGACTGAAGTGACTTAGCAGCAGCAGCAGCAGGGGAGCTTTATATTGAAGTGAAAGTGAAAAGCACTCAGTCATGTCCGACTCTTTGCGACCCCAAGGACTATATGATCCATGGAATTCTCCAGGCCAGAATACTAGAGTGGGTAGCCTTTCCCTTCTCCAGAAGAACTTCCCAACCCAGGGATCGAACCCAGGTCTCCCGCATTACAGGCGGATTCTTTACCAGCTGAGCCACAAGGGAAACCCTTATATTGAAATAGGCAGATCCAACCTCTGAAAGACGGTCATCTCAGAATTCTGATTTTTTATTTTATTTTAAATTTCACTGGTTAAATAAAATTTGGTAACAGACTTAAATGTAGCATTAGAATGTTCCAACTGAAAGTAAATTCCTGAAGTTATTCTCATAGCAATGTGTTTTAAGCCTTGTTTGCCGTTCATTTCCCGAAGAACACAAATGAACCTGCATACGAGAAGAGATCCTGTGTGTTCTCATGGGGAGGCAGGGCTGATGCGAGTGCAGGCAGCTGAGAAACATGGAAGTTTGAAAAAGAAACAAAAGTGGGAGAGCAGGCTGACCACAGAAACCAAGCGGGCTTTCCAGACTCCTTTGGAAGCCCATTTGAGCCTGCAGAGCATCTGTCCTGTGGGCTGACTCTGATCAGCACTCGTGAGGATTCTTGATTAAAATGATAATCCCAGCGGCTTGGGTGGTATTTTCTTTAAGCCTGCTAATATAATAGTAAGCAAGCTGTGAATTAAACACCAGCAATACAGTTAAAAGCAGAGACTCTGGAGTCAGGCAGGCCCGCATGTACATCCTGGCTTTTCCATGTAAGATGTGAACTGTTTCTTGCTCTCGGTGACAGTTCGTCCTCTGTGCACTTGTCTCTTGAAATCCTATTGTACTTATTATTTGTACGAATTTTACGTGTGATGGAATTTTTCTACCCACCCCCCCACCCCCCACCCCACCCCCGGCCAAGAAACTGCACATCCAGGTGATTACTGCTGAGTTCCTGGCTTCTGAGTACTTACTCAGCACTATGGTAGCAGCTCATTTATCTACATGGAAGACTGCAGGAAGGAGAGTACCAGCTAATCACCAATATTTTTAAAGCAAAGAAAATTTAAGTAATTTTTTGAAGGAGGTGAAATCGCAGCAACAAAAATAATTAAAACAGCTCTCGCTAGTTTTTCTCAAGTGGTCCAGATCTTCAGTGAGAAACGTACAGAACCAGAGGAATGTGAACGTGACTGACACGGGCCCCTACAGGATACTGATCAGTTTGTGACATTTTCTCTTGTTCTTCTCTGGATTGTGTTAATGATACCGTCGGCCCTTGTTCATTGTTAGTTCCCCGGGCGAGCTCTAAGCCATCCCAAGTGGAGCAGCATGGTGACACCCAGCCTGTGCCACCCTCAGCGGCACCTGCCGCGATGGCTGTGCGCTCCTGCCAGGTGTAAGGTTATAGCAGAGAATTGGTTACTAAAAGGTTAGAGCACCACACTTTTTAAATTATGTACAGTTTTTTGAATTTGAGAATACAACAGGGATTTCTAGAGTGTGAGTGAAATGGGGAGACATAGCCGTCATACAGAAGCTTGCTTATTATTCTTAGGGACTTGCCCCTGCATGTCACCATGGGGGCAGGACCATTGCAAACTACTATTCATAGGGTGAAAGGGGAGGCTAGAAAGACAAACGTTTGAACAGGAACAGTTACGAGGAACAGGACACAGACACACACCTGCAAGTGAGGCAGCTGCCCTGGGGTTTCCCATTTGGCTTTATTTTCGTGAAAGTGTCGTCCAGGATGTCGGACACAAGTCCAGCCATGGTTCTTCTGATCTTTTATTGGGCTGTTTAAGCTTTCCTGTTAACGGTCACACACTTGACTCCTGCAGACTGGTAGTATTCTAGTCTCAAAATATTGGGTGAAAGTTTGACTTAGAAACATTAGTGTCAGAGTATGAGAGCTCAGAGGTGGCTTAGTCCCAAATTCCTTACACTAGGATGTTCACTGAGGACATTCTAGGCCATTTGTTCAGTAACTGTGGTACCTCAAGCCCCAAAATTGGTGGAAAAAAACTTTTGACCATTTAGCCTTAAAAAAAAAAAAATCAAATGGACGTTTCAAAGTGGACGGTAAAAATGTTGAATTTTAAATGTAAGATGTACGTCATCAAGATTAGTGTTGGGAGAGTTGATTTAAGCTGGGTGTTCTGCCCTCAGGAGACCCTTCTGTTTTTTTCACCTCTGTTCTAAAAAGACCTGCTTATGTTTGTTCGTTCATTCACGGCTCAGGTGAAAACTGCCACTAGCTAATGCTGTTTAGAGTTTGGTGGTTGGGTGTGTGAGGACACAATGAGACACGGGAGCTTGAGTAGACTGGATGGCTGGATGGCCATTCTCCAAAAAATGGCTGAGCTAGGGAAGTTTGGAAAACCTCAGAGTAGTATCAGGTTTTTCTCCTGTCTTTGAAGAAGGTGTTATCAGTCCCTTTTGGATTGTTCTCAGCGTCAAACGTTAATTATGAGTAACTCCAGATATGGAAGGAAAAACGTCTTAGGCGTTGGTGTAGTCTGTGATCCTTGTATGTTTCTGTCTCTGCCAGGAGGGGCCTTGGAAATGTGCAGTGCACCCGAGTTAGCTCCTTCCGGGTAGGGTAGTTATGGTGGAGATCGTGAAGTCTTTGTAACTGAGGCTAAAAAAAAAATATTTTCATCGTACATTTTACTAATGAAAACTTTTTAGAAAGTTTTCTCACCTCTTCATTGGTTTGTTGTTGTTTAATTGCTAAGTGGTGTCCCACTCTTTGTCATCTCATGGACTGTAGCCCACCAGGCTCCTCTGTCCATGGGATTTTCCAGGCAAGAATACTGGAGTGGGTTGCCATCTCCTTCTCCAGGGGATCTTCCCCACCCAGGGATCAAACCCACATCTGCACTGGAAGACAGATTCTTTACCACTGAGCCACCAGGGAAGTCCTCTTCATCCGTAATTCAATATGTTGCTATTCCAATCATGACCACTTGGGGGAGTAGATCGCATATCAATATTTTCATGTTTTGCGTTAAAAACAGACTGTAACTTGTGGCGTAAAGATATTTCTGTTTAACCAGTTAGCAAATTTCATGTTAGGAAATTTTAAATTCTTATACTTTGTTAAGTTCTTTATACCTGATCCCATACTTATATGGGATTAGTAGTGGAAAAAAAAATAAGGTATATATTGTACATGCGTCATCAGCTATGGAATCTGAATAAGATTTGACTCTCCTCACCAGCATTTTAGTTTTATGTCACTATGCTAGATTTCAAGAAGTTTTTTTTTTTCTTGAAAGATTTAAGTCTTAGAAAAAAAGACTACCAACTACCCTTTTTAAAAAAAAATATTATTGAAGATGCTAGGCAATAATAAAAAGTAGTTTTTCTCAATGCTCAACCGTTTATTCTTATCTTAGCCTGTAGAGAAAAAAGTCAGTAGTATTTTTCTTTGAAAATAGTCATAGAGGTGATTAAGAATGGTTGGTTGTGATTTCCACCTTTTTATTGACTCAAGTCTGAAAAGCACCACCACCGATTCAGGGAACTGTCGGGTCCCAGCCTGGGGTCAGATGGCGTCCGGGCACGGCAGGGGGCAGCAGAGGCGTGTGCCCTATGAGGGGAGTCGGTGTTGGGAGGTTGAGCTCGCCTTCCGTCTGGGTCCATGGTCCATGCTCCTTGAGTCAGAGTCTCTGTGAGTCATGGGTCCGGACCTCACGGTGATGACAGCACCCAGGCTCCCTGGAAGCCCGGGTGGCTGGCCTGGGGCCGGCTCGTTGCATAAGAGGCGGTGACGTCAAGGCTGTGGACAGCCTCTGCCTGGCTGGCTCAGGCCTCCTTCCCTGTCTCTCTGTGACCCTTCCCCCAGCACTTCCGCCCGGGGCCTCAACCTGGCATCACAGACAAAAGCATTGGCCAGAAATCAGTGCCAACCGAGCGGGTGGCCTTGGGCGAACTGCCTCTCTGGGCCTCAGTTTCCTCACCTGTAAAAGGGATCACGTTTTCCCACCAGCATGTTTTCTTGTCTTCTCCAGCTTGTTTGCCCTGCTTTCCTCTCTTCACCTCCTCATCTTCCTCGTGGCTTCTCTGGACCCTCCTTTCTCATCTCTCCTCACTTCCCTGCCACTGACCTCCCACTTCCCCTTCTGTTTTTTTCCCAAGGGCGGCACCCCAAGGTGGGTTCTTTTTTACCATCTGATGTTGAGGATCCGGGCCTGCCAGCGGTACGTGGAGGAAGGAAGAGGCTTACATTTTTATGCATTAAGTAATAGACTCCTAAAATCACTTCTTTTTTCAAGTGGAGGGGGTTTGTGTACATGAAGTGTATGGACTTGGATGACAAGCACCCGCGCCTGCACGTGGATGTCTGGTGGGCTAGGCAGCAGGCAGTGCGACATGTTGAATACAGGATACATTTCCCTATTTCTAATTTTGGTTAAATTTAAAAATTTTGCCATTTAACATTTTTGTTTGTGTATCTTGGCAGGTCTGTTGCTGTAGTAAACATTACCAACACCACCCCCCTTGGTCAAACATTTGGAAATTTTGTGTTTAATGTTTAGAGATAGAGAAAAAGTTGAATAACATGAACATTATTAAACATCTGAGGATCAGTTAGTGTGATGAGAACTCCTGTCACCTTCAGCTCTTCATTATGGATTCCTTTCCACCCTTGTTCTCAAGGTTGTCTCAGGATCCCAAAGTTGTGCTCCAGTAGAAATATTAATATAATGGGAACCACACGTGGCATTTCGCAACTTCTAGTAACATTAAAAGGTAAAAAGAGAAACGTAGGAAAAATTAATTTTAAAATATATCTTATTTAACTCAGTATATACAGAGCATTTTCATATCAACAAGTAACTTTATGTAAACCTTACTTCACATTCTGCTTTTCTTCTGTGTGTTTTATGCTCACAGCACATCTCAGTTGGCACTGGCCATATTTTTAAACATATCCATGTGAATAACGCCTATTTGTAACAGACAGTCCTATATACTGGCTTGCAAAATATGGCATATTTCAATTTAAAAATTAATGTGTTTTGTCTGTGTGTAAGTGTGTTTTAGGTTTTTAGAAAAACTCACTTGTTTCTATATACTGACTTATTAAGAGCTGAAAAGGAAATGCCAGGATGTTTGAACTGTCCTACTCTTGAAGTTAAATTATTATTATTATTATAATTATGTGTGTGTGCTATTGCATAAATATAACTAATGTACGTTAGTGTACAGTAACATTGTTATAATTTGTTCATTATTTACAGTGCTGAGTAGGCTAGCTCCCATTCAGAACTATGAAAATATACTGGGTCATTCCAGTATGACAGAGTAAAACATTCAGTGACTGAGTTCTAAAAAGCATATGTCTCCTGTCTTTGTTGCCTAGAAAACATGTGAACTGTTTCCCCTTGCATGATTGATTTATTGAAGATGACATTTCTGTATGTATGGTTACTTTTATTTCTAAAAGTGAGGATGTGATTAATCTGGGGAATCATTAACTCAATCCGTGTTCCGTGTGATGGAAGGGCAGTGAGGCCCCTGTGCCCGGCCAGGACTTGGTACCTATCAGTGTAAACACCCGGCACAGCCCGTCCCGTGCCCCTGCTTATCTCCTCCAGAGGGATGGGGTTGAGGCGTTTTCAGCAAATCTTACTGGTAAAGTCATGCCTGTATTGCCTTTTTTTTTTTTAAGAGCCATTTCCTTTCAGTTTTAACCATATTACTGTGTCGGCAAACAGTCTGCCTCAGTTTGTCAGCAGAACAGCTTTCTGTTTTGATAACTTAGAAGCGTGCCGTCATCTCTGAGAAAAGGCATGCTGCTGATGAACTAGTTCAGTTTTAAGATGTTTTACTTAGATGACGACAGTGAAGATGAGGAGGAGAAGGTTCCTGAAGGTGTTTACCATGGAAAGGCCCCTGCTGGCATCCTGGTGAGTGACATCCACCAGCACACCACTGCCCCCTCATCCCACCCCACCCCCCAACACCAACCTGGAACCTGCTGCAAGAAGGGGGCAGGGCAGGGCGCCCACCAGGGAAAGCAGTGATACCTTTCTTTGGAGGGTGTAGCATCAGAATGACTTTCATACTAAGAATCTGAACTGAGTTGTAGTCAACAGAAGTCTTTGCCTGCCTGCTCTCCCTCGCTCACTCTACACCATCTTTCCACCCTTCTCTATTGACTATTTAATGAATAATAACTTTATGCCTGGAAAAAACTGAAACTGCTGCTGTAAACTGGGAATTTTTTTGAAACTAGGTTTCACATGCAATGTATCTGGTTTCACATTCTCTTTGCATCTGTGTAGTAGGTGAGGAATAAAAATCATTGAGTTTTACGTGCTTTTTTTTTCCACTCTTTCAGATTTTAGCCATAAATGGGATCTTTTTCTATGGGTTTGTCTGTCTGGTGGTTTTTTTTGGTCCTAGTCAAATTTGTTTTGAAAACACGTTTTGAAACTAGCATCTTACTCTATCTGTGACAGAGGAGCAGCAGGACTCTCTCTTTGTTCTGTGATTGCAAACAAAAAGTTCGTAATATTGAAACATGTGGGGGAAACGTGAATTGCCTGAGTTTTTTAATCTAAAGTTTCCTCTCTTATGAGATGTAAAATAAAACAGGTCACATAAAGTATAAGTTTTAGAAGTCTGCATTAAGGAAACAGATGAATTAAGGACAACATACTTATGGAACCTTTTGCTGTAAAAATAATCTGAAGTAAATGTGATGAGGTAAAGGTAGTTTTTAGAAAATTGAGGGTGTGCATTTTTATGAAACCATGTAAAATAAAGCAAAAATTACAGTTTGTAAAATCCGTGGCTTGTAATCAGACTGATTTTCAAGTTGTGCAGATTTTTGTCACCTTTAAAATGTTGTGCTTTTGTGTGCGTTTTGCTTGTGGACCTGTTGGTAGGTGTGTACTCACTGGGGGTCTCGGCAACAATGGGGCGGGACGTGGTCTGACTGGGAATGGAAGTCCAGCCTCGGAGAGAGGTCTTTTTCTTGTGAAATTTCAATTTAATGGATTCCGTGCATAGAGGAGCCTGATGGCCTACAGTCCACGGTGTCGCAAAGAGTTACACACGACTGAGCGACTAACACGCGCATGAGTGTATACAGATTCCTGCACGTCTGCTGTTCAGGTCGGAGGGAGAACGGCGAACACGCTGACGGTGGTTAGTTTAGGAAGAGTTCTTTCACGAGGAGCGCCCCACGCACACACCCCTTCTCACAGGAAGTAGTTCGGTGCTTCCGGCTGCCGCGTTCTGCGGGAGGTGGGTGTCAGGGCTGCGCTGACGGAGCTTCTCTCCATGTTAATACTGGGACATTGAAGTCTGGGAGTCACCTCCCGGCCCCAAGAGACACTTGAGTTTTCTGAGTGGCTCGTGTTGGGGACACGGGATTTGCTATCTGCTTGTTGAGCTGCATGGATTGTGTAGGAGACCTTGGAACCTGGGTGTGGGGGGCGAGGGCCAGGGAGCAGCTCAGTCAGCGTCCAGGCCCTCTGTGACCCCCGACGCTCCTCGCTGGCCACCTGCCGTCCGGGCACACCTACTCGGAGGGTGAAAGTCTCCATCATAAAGGAGGTGACTTTGCATGTTTGGAATGTAGATGTAAAAATGTCATAAGTTTAAAAACCATGAAGAAACGTCTGTGCTTTGTTAGAAATTGGGAATTTTTTTAAAATCTCATATTTCTATAATTTTTAAACAGATGAAGATATTTTCCTTTATTTGGTAAGGAAAAGGCCAAGCTGTTTCATGTTCAAATAACCTCGAATTTCCAAAATTATATGCTAGCCTTATTTTCCCCCACTTATTTTAAATTACTTTGACTTGCATTTTTTAAATTAAGGCAGAATGTACTCCCAAGTGGTGCTAGTGGTAAAGAGGAGCCATAAGCGATGTCTGGGTCAGGAAGATCCCCTGGAGGAGGGCACAGCAACCCACTCCAGTATTCTTACCTGGAGAATCCCATGGACAGAGGAGCTTGGCAGGATACAGTCCATGGGGTCTGAAAGAGTCAGACACGACTGAAGTGACTTAGCACACAGGCATGTGCTACAAGAATTCTTGGCCAAACATGTAATCCTAAGAAATGCTTCTAGAACTGAGTCCTATGGGTTAGAGCTGGAAGGGGCCATGGACAGTATTTGGCCATTCTTACTAGAAATGAAAGCTCGATCAGAGGTTCTCAGAGGTTCTGAGAAGAAGGAAGCCCCCCCTCAGGGCAGTGCAGCCCTTTTCTGGCTCCTCTGTGCTCTTTATCAAAGGGCCTGGTTGAGTCCAAAAAGCTTTTCAGATAGAATTTTGTATGTTTATATTATTTACAGTAAGGTGCAGTAACATAAACAAGTGGCAACGTAAACAGAGGTGGGAGACAAGTCGTCACCCTGTAGGCGGGGCTTGTACTTTGCATGAGTTGGGTGAAGGCAAGACAGCACCGCCCCCCCCCCCCCCCCCCCCCTTACATCACTCCTGGCTGCCCAGAATCCTGGAACCACCCTGCTGAATGGGGCCAAAACCAAACACTGCCCTCGGGGTGGGGGGGAGGACGGTGGTCACAACACTAATTAAATAATTAGTTGAGTAGCATTTCTTTTCCTCACAACAATGTGGTGATGTTACTAGTTGTGCAGTTTGGGGGAGCACACTCCCCAAGAATTTTTGTTTTCACGACTTGATTGCCTCAATCCTGACACAGATGAGCTCAGGAATTCAGGGGCGAGGTAGCTCTTAGAGGCTGTGGCCAGAAGTATGTGTAGGCTCTTTGAAGGTTATTTATTATCCATTTTTGTATTTATGCCCCCATCTGTTTTTCAATAGGAGACGCTTGGGGGTGGCTCACAGGTACTATTGTCCAGTGCATGACTGAACCCCTAACTTAAAACAATCCTCTTCATTCAGCAAATATTTATTGTGCCACACCGAATCCTCTAGGTGTTCACAAGTTTGTTTGCCATTACTAATGTGTCTGAATTGTTTGCTGCTCTGAGTTTGCAAGTAACACAGCTAGACAGATTTCCTCCAGATGGTTACCTCATTTGGTTTGCCTGATGCTTGGTCCTGTGAGCCGGTCTGTTCTCCCCATCGGCCTGGGTGAGCACAGGACTGCAGGTCTGGTCGGAATCCCATCACGTGTCTCAGCCAGGTGTTGGGCCAGTCTAGAGGGATGGGACACAGCTCCCTGAAGGGATCTGAATAAAAACCTTAGTTTTCTTGGCAAAATGCTTATCTTTGTCTATAGTTTGTGTTTAATACTCATATCTTAGGTAGTACACATTGAAAACCAACCCTGTCCTACTAAAGAAAATATTAGACCCCAATTCTAGTCATTCTTGCATACGTTATCTCATTGAAAGTAGGGAAATTTTTTGTGGTTGGTGCTGTTTTGCCACTTGTTCTAAACATATATATTTCTTTTTTTTTTTTTGGTCTCTTCTTTGAAGCCTGTTGCCTAACCTAGAACCATTGATTGTCTGAGGCTCTCGCTTTGCTTAATTTAGGACATCTGTCTCAGTTGCCCTCTCGTGTCTGACTCTTTGCGGCCCCATGGACTGTAGCCTGCAAGGCTCCTCTGTCCGTGGGATTCTCCAGGCAAGAATACTAGAGTGGGTTACCATGCCCTCCTCCAGGGGATCTTCCGGCCCCTGAGGTTGAATTGGCATCTCCTGTGTCTCCTGCATTGACAAGCGGATTCTTTATCAGTGCACCATCGGGGAAGCCCCAAATTTAGGACATTTAGGGGAAGGTATTTTTCAGTACCTTGGGAATTGGGTGGAAATATTGTTGGATGTCAGTTCAAGTGTGCGATGACATCACCCCAGAACTCAATGTGCCCTCAGTGTAGCGTCTTGGCTGCAAGCCCCATCTGTGTAGAAAGATCTTCCTCAGAAACGTGCCTGAAGCGGCCCCCAGGAGAGCTGGGGGGGGCGGGGGGGGCGGGTGGGAGTTGGAGGGTGCTCTGTTATCTCTGGTGTCGCTCACTCTCTGGAACTCGTCTGAACTCTGTGATCTGCAAGTAGCCAGACTGAGTTCAGGCAGGTCAAGGGGGCAGTGGCTGAGATTATAAAAAGCCCTTTGTCATCTTTCTTTTGTGCTCCAAGAAAGAATGAAGGCGTGATCACTACAGACACTCAGTCCGAAGACTGAGATTATGTTGGGAAAGTCATTCCTCCAGGGACGTGAGGCAGGACTGATGCACCCCTGGGTGTGTCCCTCCTGGGGCTCTGACTCCCCTGCTTGCGGTCATCAGATACAGCTTAGCAAGCTGCCATTTGGCTCACTTGTCCCCGTCACCTGGGGTGGTCTGGCCATCAGGATTCTTCAGGGCTCCTTGGTGATTCCGAGTCTCATGGCCACCAGAACCCCTGCTGAGCCCTAAGTGTGGAATACAGATTTCCCAGAGAGACAGAATCAGAATTGAGGGGGCAGTGGAGCCCAGGAATTGTTTTGTGTTCAAAACTACAGGCTTGAGTCAGGTTTTCCCGCTGAAGGTCTTTTCTGTTGGAGGATCCAGTGCAAAGTTGGGTTTAGTTGTCACGTCTTTCGTTTTCTGGTCACTGTCGCCCTTAGTCTTTCCTGACTTTAGCTCCTCCAGGGAGTACTGATCAGGGACTTCGTGGCGCTCCCCTCAGAGTGTGTCTGGTGGCATCTCCTAATTGGATGGAGCGCATGTGTTTTGGCAAAAAGAGCACAGCCATCATACGAAGCCCCTGGTGTTGGTTGTTTTGTTCCTGTCGAGTCTCCCCACTTCATTGAGGTCCCTACTTCATGAAGGCAGCGTCTGCCAGGCTTCTCTGCTGTAAAGTCACTGTTTCCTTTGGTGATGAGTATGAATCATGAGGAAGATAGTTTGAGAGCATGCCGACACCTTGCTTAACATCCATTGTCTCCACAGAGACTGTGGTGTGCTTGTGGTGGTCTTTTATTCCCCTCATTTTCTATTTCTTCATTGGAATTCCTCTTTAAGAGAAATCTGCCCCTCCTTCCCTACTTTTGAACTTATATCAGTATGGCCCCAAGAATACTCTGCAGGTTATAACCCATCAGATTTTGTTGCTCAGGTTGTTCTGGGTGCTTTTTGGCTTTGGCTCCTGTGTTCCCTTAACACACCCCTACAGCTATGATTTTGAGCCCACGATTCCTACTTTCTTGCACCATGAGATGCCCTGACCCTGGACTTTGTACTGAAGGGCGGTATTTAGCAACCAGGATCTGGGCTCTCGTTTACTTGTTGCTTCTCATGTCCTTGGTTCTGGATCACAGAGAGAGTGAGGATGTTAAACACATGTTCTGGCCCAGACATAAGCATGTCTGTATGTGTGCCTCTGTCCATGGAGACTTCCGATGCCTGTCCAAGGGTTGGTGTTAGCCTTCTTTCTAGGAAGCTGTATTTTTAGAAGCCTCCCAGGTGTGATGATGACTCAGACTCCAGGATACGAATTTGTGGGTGCATATGGACCCGAAGGCTTTTGTGGCTTTGAGTACTTGGCACTGATAGACGGTCTTCAGCTGGGTAAATCGTCACTTCCCATCCTGGCTTAGTCGTCACTTCTTACTCTGAAAAGAATTTTTATGCTACTCTTAGCCCTTGTAACTAAGGGATCTCAACCTCTTAGGAGTGGACATCCCAGGTTCTTGTAGAGGAGTAGAAATAGGTCTGGTTTCACGGCTCGTGTTCATCGGAGAACCTGAGCACACCTGAGGGAAATGTGTGTTAATAAACATACAGACCATGCAAACAAATGACAGTTGCTCTAAATTTCACTAAAGCCAGATTTGTCCTAATCCTTGGTTTTCTTTTTGGTAAGTCAGTCTGCATCCTTTTTCTAAAGTGCAGCTCGCTTTCTAAAGCAGGTATTGTCTCTGTCAGATTTTATGAGGATAAACTCTTCAGGGTGGGGTTGTTGAGGATGTTGGGGTTGTGGACTTCAGGCCTCCACATGCTTGCCAGTTTAGCAGCTGTGAAATCAGTGAAGTGGTTGCAGTGAGTGACCTTCAAATCTCGCTGGGGTTGTTCATCTGCCTTGTTTCCCTCTGAACTTAACCAGGTACCGTGTGATGCAAGCGGAGTGCCTTTCAACTCGGATAGTAATGCTTTGGGACAGGTTGAAAATGTGAACTTGCTTTATCTGTGATATTAACTAAGCTTCTGTGAAGCCATGAGAGGAAGACAAATTAAGTTTAACCTGTCTTTCTCTAGACCTCCAAACTCCAAGAATATGTTCATTTGTTCCCATCTCAAAGCTGTAATTGCATCTGCAGAAGATTCCTGATGCTACTTCCTGACTTCTAGGCCAGTGAGTAAATGGAAAGAACTGCAGATAGTCTGGTGTTTGAAAAGAAATTGTGTCCTGCCAACATCTGGACTAAAGTGATGGTCATCACTGAGAATGCCGCATATGGCTTATAAAGAAACTTGCTAAGGTTGTGTGTCTTTTGTATGTGAAAGCGAGCCAGACAGTTTTCCTGCTTCATTTTCAGTTGCTTATAGTTATCAGTGGTGACCACCAAAACAGGTTAGCCACAAAGTTTTTTCCTTAGCCAGGAAATTTTAGGGTGAGAACATAATCCTTAAACATAGATTTACAATCATAACGTAAACAAATCTTTAAAGCCACTCCTAATAAAGAGCTTTGACATTCTTCCCATAGCATGGGCAGAACGGTGACCTCCTGAAAGCACTTATGAAGTTTTCTTGTGCGTAGCTCTGAACATTACGTACACTTGGTGGTGTTGTGCTTAGGAGCTTGTGGCCCCAGGATTCAGGAGCCTGGGCACCTGAGGCAGACACACCTGAGCTGTTGTCTGTGCTGTTGCTGTGTCATGGTTTGACTTCAGGTACGTTGGCTATTTTTTTCTGAGCCCCACTTCTTGCTGGTAGAACGCATGTAACACTGCCTGACCTGCCCGTGAGAGCTCAGCGAGAGGAGGTGTGTGAAGTGGCGTTTGGGAGGGTAAATGTCAGTGTGCCTCCCCTTTACCCGATCGCTTCCCCCACGGCCAACATGAGGAAGAATACCGAATTGTAGCTTATGTTATGTGTGGTTTCTCAAGGATGTGTATAGTTCAGAACGTTAGGGCATGAACAAATGAAGAATTTGAATTTTCACCAGTGTAAGTGAATTGAAGTAACTCACGCATATGAATGAAAATCCTAACTCATGAAACGGTTAAATTATTACCACTTTGTAAAATGATTTATGGAGGGATTTATTTTATTAGCAGACTCCCCTGGGTGCACCAATGGTATCTTTAAAACAATATCACTCCTAAGTATTTATCCAAGGGAAGCGAAATTATGTCCATACCAAAGCCTGTTCACAGTTCTAGAAGCTTCATTGTTCATAGTCTCCCCAGACTGGAAACAACCCAGAGTTTCCCAGTTGGTGGATGGATAGACAAACTTTAAGACATCCTTACAGTGGGACGCTACTCAACAACAGCAAAGAGTGAACTGTGGATACCTGCAAGAACGTCAGTCAGTCTCAATAAACGATGCTAAATGGAAGGAGCTGTAGTCCGAAGGGCACGTACTCAGTGGCTCCATCCATGAAACATTCTGGAAAAGCCAAGATTATAGGGACAAAGAACAGGTCAGTGGTTTGCTTGGGGGAGGGGGTCAAAGGATGGGCTACGAAAGGGCGTGGGGGCATTTGAGGCAGCAGTGTAGGTCTGTGTCTTGATTTTCTTGATTGTAGTGAATTTTCATGGTTGCATGGTTAAAGTTGTATACTCTGAAAGGGTTAATTTTACTCCTTGCAAAGTACACCTCACTTTTTAAATCTATTTTGAATAGTTCAAAGTACAGCTATATTTCATAGCAGAGTTGGCATAAACATTTAGCTGTTTTTCATGTATTGATAGGTATAACCATTACACAAGGGTTGACTAATATCTTTCATGATTAATTATAAACAGAATCTTAAACTCAGCACATATCTTAATGATTTTACTTCCACACTTCTCTCTCAACTCTGGTGACATTCTGATCTCTCACCTCAGGGACAGGTAGATGAGAGCTGGCCATATTGCACCCGTGACAGGAAGAGTGAGAACGAGTTGCCAGAAAGCTTCGTTGCTTTGCGGTTTGAGGAGTAAAGGGGAAAGCGGTGACGTGACGAGAGAGACGCAGGAGTGAGAAGCGTTCCGTTTCTGGAGCTGCTGGTGTGAAGCACATTCGGTTGGGGGGAGGTGTGAAGGTTGAGGAAAGTCCTCGGGGCCTCCTTGTCCTCATGTGCTGCTTGCCACTAATTTTGTTACGTGAAGTCTAAGGATAGGTGTCAGATTGAGCCTGTAGTTCCCCTTGTGTGTGCTCAGTCGCTCAGTGGTGTCTGACTCTTTGTGACCCCATGGACTGTAGCCCACCAGGCTCCTCTGTCCGTGGGATTCGCCAGGCAAGAACACCGGAGTAGGTTGCCACTTCCTTCTCCAGGGGATCTTAGCTCCCCTAGCTCTGCTGGCAGTTTTCTTGAAGGAAATGAATGCCCCGGGTACATTGCTGAGCCTCAGGAAAATGAAACTACCGTGGCCGGCCATTCACCGTGACGGCTGCGCCTTGTGGTGTTGGGCGCTTTCCTGTAAATGGTCTGTCTGCTAGAAAACGACGAACTAAGTGTGTCCTTTGTCATCTGCTTTCTGTGACCGTCTTGCGCAGTGCCCGACTTAGCCCAGGCTGTGGGCTGGGTGCTCTGCTCTGGGACCTGCAGACCTGCACGGATGTGCTTTGTTCTCATGGAGGTATTTTTAGATTCACCCGTCGGAGGCGGGTGTCATTCTTAACTGTCACCTACACAGACTAGATTTATGCAGGCTTTTTCTCTGAGATCTTCAGCAGCATTGGGAGAAAAGTGTTGATTTCTAAATATCTGAGCATGGCTTGTGGAACAATGGGTTGGCCTCCACTGTTGGCATCTTTAAAGAATATATGCATGTGTTAAATATGTACACAGTTACAAATACACAGTGTCTTCCCTGCCTCTCTGGTTTCTCTCGTTAGTTGTAGCACGTGGTGTGTGCTCTTCCTCCCTCCCTCTGCTCTTCTGGTCACCAGACCTCACCATCAACTGTCCATCGCTCCATCCATTCTTTGATCCAAAAATACTTATTAAGGACCTCCTGCTGTGAGCCACCGTGCCACGCTCTGGGGCAGTGGTGAAGTGGCAACACTTCTCTTGGTCAGAGCTGAGGGTCTGAAGGTGGGCTGAACAGTGAACTTGTGGGCAGAGCTTGCCGGCCGTGAGGGGAAGGACAGGTGCCCTGGACCCGCCTGGCCTCATGCCGCCTCCTACATCCTTCCTGACCATTCTCATCCAACTCCTTTGTTTCTTCTTTTCCACTGTGCTCTGGGTGTTCACATTCTGTTGTGGACAGGCTTTATTTGTCCCCATCTCCTTCTCATCCAAGAAGCCTAAAACATCTTGCTCCTCAAATAAAATATTAGATTAACAGCCAGAGTAGTTGATGGATTGAGAAGAAACTTGGTGTTGGATTTTGAAGGGTTGTCTTGAAAGTTACTGGGCTGCTGATGAGGGTTGAGGGTGGGGAATTGATGGGTTTTGAAGATGGAATAGATGACACTTAGGTCCTTCCTTTATGGGGCTTCCCCAGTGGCGCAGAGGTTAAAGCGTCTGCCTCCAGTGCGGGAGACCCGGGTTCAATCCCTGGGTCTGGAAGATCCCCTGGAGAAGGAAATGGCAACCCACTCCAATGTTCTCGCCTGGAGAATCCCATGGACAGAGGAGCTTGGTAGGCTACAGTCCATGGGGTCACAAAGAGTCGGACACGACTGAGTGACTTCACTTTCACTTTATTATTTTTTTCCCCCATGGTGGTTTTTTTTTTTTTTAACTTTTATTTTTACTTTATTTTGCTTTACAATACTGTATTGGTTTTGCCATACATTGACATGAATCGGCCACGGGTGTACATGAGTTCCCAATCCTGTACCCCCCTCCCACCTCCCCCGCATATCATCTCTCTGGATCATCCCTGTGCACCAGCCCCAAGCATCCTGTATCTTGTATCGAACACAGAGCTGGAGCAAACAGTTGATAAAACGTAGGCCTCCCCTCAGGAAAGAGCATGTATTGCTATGGTGGCAAAGTGTCTTCCCCTATTTGAACCTTACTCAGCCCAAGATAATCTTCATCTACTTTGTAGATAGTGTGGTGAACTCATAGAGAAGTGAGCCCAGCAAGCAGAAATCTGTGCTTCCAAACTTCCTTAAAGAAAGTGTGTTGTGACAGGTTCAAAACCTCGATTTATCAACTAACCAGCCTTCATGGCTAAGCTTAAGGCAGTTTCCTGTCCTTTCATTAAAGAAAAAGTCTGAGTCATTCAGTAGAAACTTTCACTGGGTTACAGTGGGGATGTTTTCTTGCTAATTTTCTTCCCAGGGTGTTTTCTGGGGGTGGGGGGAGATGATAGAGGGCTCAGGGTGGCTTTATCAAGTTAGCGTTGGTGCCAGCCTGTCTGTATGTCTTTTGTGGACGGACATTAGAAATGGACTCTGAACAAGTCAAGGAAACAAAGAAAACTGCGACCATTGGTCATTCAGAGAGATGATAGAAGGGCAGGCAGGAGCCAAGGCTGTGGACCCCTGTGTCATAATCTGGTGGCCCCCCAGGTCAGTGCTCAGGGGGCTCACCCTGCCATTGCTGGTGGCTTGGCTTCACCCATACTTCAGGAATATCTGTTAAGCCCAGTTTGAGTCAGGTGTCTCCCCAATGCGTCAGCCAGCTGATGCCAACCAAGGCCTGAGTCCCTTGTTATAGGATGAGAGATGAGAGCGTTGTGATGCCCGAGCCCTGCTGTATTACCTTCTGAGCTCACTACTGCATCGTGTATCGGTTCAATTCCAAAAGAGAATACTGATTGGAAAATTCTGTCTTCTGACATATCCCAAAGGTTGATTTGAGTAGTGTGTGGTGAGTTGTGATTAGGGAATGAACCCCTAGGAAAGCAGTCTGCCCAGGCCTGGTTTTTTATACATGATTTTTGACAGAGCCACAGCTGCAAGTCCTAGACTTCCAAGTCCTATAAGATGATCGGGTCAGCTGTTTTCATTTATGTTCTCTGAAATGTATGCAGTTCTCTGAAATGTATGCAGTTCAGAGTTTGTGGAGTCTGGATCCAACCTTGAGGTGATAGGTGTGCCTGGAGGACAGTACAGACTGTAGCCCAGAGCAGCCTGGTTTCCTGAACATGCCTCATCGGGTTGGGAGGAGAAAGCGCCTGGCGTGGGTACTGGAAGACGCTAGAAATCACAGGTCCTTAGGGGCCCACTTCCAGTTTTATGTCTGCACTGGGACTTAGGAGTCTGCGTTCTGTCCTCCATAACTTGAGTCTGTTGCAGATGGTCCAAGGACCACTCCTGGGGAAGCCCTGAGCTGCAGTGTGGTCCTTGGAGATACGAGGCTGGGACCTGGCTGCCTTCAGATGGTGAAAGTGATGGGGTTGCTCCTTTTTAGAAAAACAGCTGACAGGCTCATAACCTACAGGAAATTGACTAGAACCCCGAAAGAATACTGAGGCCCAAAGAATACCTCACCCTTCCTAAATCCGCCCCTCCAGAAGGACCCTTCCACGTTCAGACACCAGGCCCAGGAAGAGTCCAGAGCCCTGTCTTTAGCACCCGAGGGGCTCAGTGTCCAGGGAGTCCTTTCAATGAGGCCGATTTGGGAAGCAGCAAGAGTAGGCGTGGCGTTTTTATCAGAGGGACTGCCCTGCATGGAGCTCTGCTTGCCTTACCTGGCTCATCTTCATAATCAGTTATGAAATTTTATTTAAGAAGAAACTTTGCATTTTCAAAAACCGCTTAGTGTGATTTTGAGCCAATGTAATAAGTAAAATTCTTGAAGTTCAACCGTGCTAGGAAGATCCCCACCAAGTCTGTCCTTTCTGCTTCCCTCTAAGTTGGTTTGTTCATTCACTTAAACAGTGTTGGCTGAATCCCAGTGAGGTGCCAGAAGTGTTTCTAGCCCTGCCTGGAGTTTGTAGTGTGCTCCTCCCCGACAGCTGCCCTGCCTGGGGTCTGTTGCCTCTGTGTCTCCTGCTCAAATGGGCCATAGGAGCTTCCGAGGGGTCTCTGCCTCTATTTCATCCTCCCTCCCCACGCATTGATCCTGGCCGGCCCATGCCCAAGGGCGGGTCCGAGGCCTTGCATCACCTCCCCTTCGCCTCAGGCTCCCCACACTCTCCCGGTCACTGTCCCCGGGAACCCCCTTGCTTGGCCTGGTAAACCCCGACGATATTTTCACCCTGAAAACAAGTACGTTCTGCCTCCAGAAGCCGTTCCTTACTCTCCCCTGCAGGTTTTCCTTCTTCCTTGTCTCATCTTCCTCAGTCACCAGGACAGCGTGATCACAAGGTCTTTTGTAAATGAAGACAGTGTTTATGCCGCTTTCTCCTGCTGGACCCAAGATTCTGGGGGAACGAGCGCAGGACTTCTGCCACAGGGTCTCACTCTGGTGCCTGGCATGAAGCTGGTCTTGGTTTTGTCTAGCTGTATGAGAGTCTTCCCAGACACAGCCCAGGACGGTGGCCGTTTTGCTGGGCAAGTTACAAGTCCTCTATTATGCTGCCCTTGAAGGCGTCACTCATCCTGCGTGACGGCTCTTAGTCTGTGAGGGACCTCCCCGCATGAGGCTCTCGTGGCCCTCCTTTTCCATCATAACGGAGAGTCGTCCGGACCACTTGGTGTGTGCAGGCGGTGTGCCGGGGACCCTGGGTTTTGATCTGTGGACTTGCACATGGGGCCTCGTGGTTCTGGTTGGGGGTGTGGAGGAGCCCCCTGCCCTTTGGGGCCCTGGTTGACCCAGTGCTCTGGACGGGATGCTGGGGGCCGTGCATAGGCGGGGATGCTTAGGTGTCCTTTCCTCGTGGATTTGGGGTTCCAGGAGGCCAGAGGGGCTCATAGATTGTCTGCTCTGGGGGGCCCTGGATCTGAGGGGCTCTCCTCATTGAGGGCAGGGCCTTTCCTCATACTGCTGTTTCCTGCTCTGAGTTTATAAAGTAAGAATTAAAGGCAGCTACTGTAAAGTAAGAAAAAGCCACTGGCAGTCTGCTCTGATGGGGAAAGAGGCAAAACAGAGAGGTGTCAAGTGAGGTGCTGCCTTGAGTCTCAGTGGGACCCTGTCCTAAGCATCTGCTGGCCCCAGGCGGTATCCTGACTCAGTTTAGCTCCTGAAGGACAGCACATCCCCTGGGTGCTTGGGCCCCTGTCCTCTCAGGCTTGGAAAATGCTGCAGCAGACACCTCTCATCTCCCACCTTCAGGGAAGTGACGTTCCTGCAGGCTGGGGTTCCCTCCAGGTCCACGTATGGACCCCTTGGAGGACTCGGGGATCCTTGGACAGCTGTAGGGACTGCAGAGCAGCCCTCAGATGTTGGGAGAGCTGCAGGGTGGGGGAGGCAGGCAGCACTGTCTGGCTCAGCCTTCACTTAGGAGTCTGCCCTGGGAGACCCAGATCCCCTTGGAGGTTGAGTGAAGTGTGTTTGAGAACATTCTTGAGAGATGTCAAGTGCAGAATGCAAGCTTGGTTGCCTGGAGCATAGGTAGAAGCCGGACCAGACAAGGTCACAGTATGTTGGTGTTTGTTTCCTAAAGTTTCTAGAAGGTTCTGTCCCCTCTTAGCACATTCCTCATGTCTGTGAGCAGAGGTTGCAATGTTGAGGGTAAGTTCTCTGATAAAAGCTGTTCTCTGTCCCTCACAGTCTCCCAGGATGTACACTTCCTAACCTGAGGGAGTTCAGCAGCCGGCGGGTGGTCAACCCTGTGGGTGGACAGGAGGGCCAGTGTGGCTCTGGACTCTGTAATCACTTCTTATTTGTGGGGTCAAGTAGCATTGCATGAAAATAATACTCCCATTGTGGAAAGCAAGAAATCTGGGGGTTTTGTCAAGGCATTTATCATCAGTGACAGACAACGGTTCTGTCATTTAGAGATGCTATTGAAGACATAGGCCCCAGAATCAGATTGAGTTTGGTTATCAGCTTTATGATGAAGTGCAGCAACCTTGGACATTGCTGAGCCTCCTTGCCTCCTGTGATACCAAAGTCCTGGGTGGTTGTGAAGATTACATGAGATAACATCCAGGTTAACACAGCACCTGACATGTGATAGACATGTAACAACTGCAGTTGTGTTTGTTAGTGGTAATAACTAGTTGTTGTCCAGTTGATAAGTTGTATCCAGCTCTTTGTGACCCCATGGACTGCAGCACTTCAGGCTTCGTTGTCCTTGACTATCTCCCAGAGCTTGCTCAGATTTATGTCCCATCGAGTCGGGTGATGTCATCCAGCCTTCTCATCCTCTGTCACACCTTTCTCCTTCTGCCCTCGATCTTTTGCAGCATCAGGGTCTTTTCCGGTGAGTTGGCTCTTTGCATCAGGTGGCTGAAGTATTGAAGCTTCAACTTCAACTAGTAGTACCAGCTAACTAATATAGTACCCGGCATTATGAAGGCAACCATTATTGGGCTTCCCTGGTGACTCAGATGGTAAAGAGTTCGCCTGCAATGTGAGAGACCCAGGTTCAATCCCTTGGTGGGGATGATCCCCTGGAGAAGGGAACGGATACCCACTCCAGTATTCTGGCCTGGAGAATTCCATGGACTGTATAGTCCATGGGGTCACAAAGAGTCGGACACAACTGAGTGACTTTCACTTCACTTCACTTAAAACTTATAATACAGATTTTTATTATATATGAGTGGTTTACAGTGTATCCATTTTTGTATTGATAACAATTTAGAAATCATAATATTTTAACAGCTACCTGTATCTCTGAGGTTACTCTTCTTAATAAATGTGATTTTTGATTGAACATGTCACTTTTAAATAGTTTGGGGCTAGTTTTTATCAGAGGGGATTTGGATTTGAACCACCTACTGATCCATTCCTGTTTATAAGTCTCTACTGCATATCATGATGGTTGACTTTAGTTTCTCTGATGCTCAGGAAAAGCTGCTCAGCAAATCTTTAAACTTTTGGTAAATGATTGAATCTGGAAACCTCCCAGCTATTATTCCAGATGCTAGTGTATGTTTACTTTAAAATCTTTGATAAGGAGAGTCTGATAATGAGATAACGTCATGTGATTTGGTCTGTTGAGTTTTATGTGTGAAGGGCCATTTGGCCTCTGTTAAGTGTCTCAGTTGGTTACCGTCTGCTGATTTCTAACCATTTTCGGTTAGTGATCTGTCAGCGCTTCCTTCCCTGTCTCGGGAGCCCCCGACATGTAAGCCAGCCCGTGGGCAATGTGCTGCTACCTGGCCCCCAAAGCACTGCACACTGCGTGGACTGAACATCAGTCAGGCCTGTCTGTGCCTGCCCTAGTGTTTACTTTTGGATCTTCCATTTAAGGAAAGTAAATTCTTTAGTTAGTTATAAAAATGAAAGTAAACCCGGTCATTTCGCTTATTTTAAGGACTAAGAATGCTTAGCTCAGAAGAGCTGAGCCCTGGTTGTGGTTGTGCAGTGAACTCCCTGGTGTGTGAAGGGGTCCATTAGAGGAGGGTGGGGCGTGGCTCCTGTGGACACAGCAGCCAGGGCCATCTGTCTGTGGTGTGCCTCCTGGGGAAAGGGGTGTGAGTCTCTGTCCACTGGAAGCATCCAGGATTGGAAAGGCGTCTAGCGTGTGATGCTGCAGAAGATACTTGAGTCGCTGGCAGCTAAGGCTGCTGTAACAAAAGTCCATAGACTGGGTAGTTTAAACAACAGGGATTTATTTCTCCTGGTTTTGAAGGCTGGGAAGTCCAAGATCAAGGTGCTGGCCAACTCTATTGCTGATGAGGGCTTCTTGCTGGCTTGCCGGAGTTCTCTGCAGCCTGCGTGGGGGGCCCTTATCCCCCTGCGGTGGCACCAGGCCTCCCTTGCTCTGTTTTCCCAGCCTCATAATATGGATGGGGTTGTTTTATATCTGCTGAGAGAGAACCAACCGTTTGACAGCCTGCATTTTTCTGCATTTAGCAACTGGCGTTTACACAATAGACTTTCCTGTACAGCAGCCCATCCTTTACCCATGGTAATTAAAACCATCCTGAATAGACATAGTTGCGTTTAATTACGGGCTCTGTCCTCTAGCTGATGCAAGCTTATTACACATTTAGTTTATAATGCGGTCATTTATGTCTGAATGTAGATGCTCAAGTCATCATTTTTCAGCTTCTTTAAGAAGAGGGCTGTATGATTTGTTATGAATTCTTTTTAGATTTGTAACACAACTCATTTTAAAATTGCTACTGTCAGGCATAATACAAAGATTGATCATGTGGGTGCTGTTGGTTTAACATATGTGCTATGACAGGCCAAGAGGGTGTTGGTGAACATGTATCACCTACAGAATATGAAAATTCTGATGCTCTGTTAGAACTAAAAGAGAGTGAAAAGATGAAGTGCTTAAGACTAAACTTTATTTCACTTCTGTTTTTGGAGAGATTCTTAACGTATAAAGATTGTGCACCATGACCCCAAAAATAAGGAACAAAAATACATTTATTCACTCTAAATATAAATCAGGTGTAGTGCTCTTTTATATCACAAAATTTAATTTTCTGCATCATTAGCCATTAGGGAAATGCAAATTGAAACCAGTATCACTACACACCTGTCATCAGGGCTGTCATAAAAAGTAGTAAGAATGCCAAGTGCTGGCAGGGACTCAGAGACGACAGTGCATCTCTCAGACACGGCTGGTGGAAGTGGACAACGGGCCAGCAGCTCTGGTGGCTGCGTCTGTAAAAACTAAGTAGTCCCATACAAACTGCGTCTGTAAAAACTAAGTAGTCCTATTCAAACCAGCACTCACGTTTCCTGGGCATTTTCCCCAGTCAGCTGAGAACTGATTTTCACACAGAAACCCATAGAGGAATGTTTAAAGCAGTTTTCTTTGTGATAACTCAAAATCTGAAATAGCTCAGCTGTTCCTCAGCCAGTGAATGGGTGAACTGCGGTATATCCACTCCATGAAATACTCAGCATCAGTAGAGAGGAACAAGCTGTTGGTGCATGCACCAACCTGGATGAGTCTCCATAGAATTTTGAGCGAGAAAAGGCAGTCTCCAAATGTTAGGTACTGTGTGATTCTGTACCCTCCTAAAAAATGGCAAAAATCTCAGCAATGAAGAGTAGATCAGGGGTTGCCAGGGATTCAGGAGGGAGAGCCGACAGAGGGAAAGCAGGTGTGTGTGACCATAAAAGGCCCACAGGACAAACTTTTGTCATAATGGAATGTTCTCAGTCTTAACTGAGTCACTGCTGCTGCCAAGTCACGTCAGTCGTGTCCGACTCTGTGCAACCCCATAGACGGCAGCCCACCAGGCTCCCCCGTCCCTGGGATTCTCCAGGCAAGAACACCGGGGTGGGTTGCCATTTCCTTCTCCAGTGAGTGAAAGTGAAGTCGCTCAGTTGTACTCGACTTTTAGCGACCCCATGGACTGCAACCTACCAGGATACTATCAACGCCCAGTTATGATAACTGAACTGGAACTTTGCCAGATGTTACCACTGGGGGAAGCTGGTAAAGAATACATGGTATCTCTTCGTATTACTTCTGAGAACTGCATATGTGTGAATCCACAGTTATCACAACCTAAAAAGATCAGTGTTTAAAAAATATGTGATGATATATTCTGATAACACACTATTTCCACTGCACATATGTTTCTTACTTTTTTATTCTCTTTTGAGTGATGGTTTGTCCATTCCCTTATTCATTCAAGAAATCATTATCCAGCACTTGATACGTGCTTTGTTTGGCCTTACTATCGAGTTAGTTTATCCTGAACTGAAATCATACCAACTTGTCACTGTTGTAGAGCTCACCTCGTAAAGGACGCCCACCACTGCATTCTGTTGTCAGTGGTAAGTTCCCCAGCTGGTTACATCCCCACAGCCAGCTGTTTCTGTAGGTGCAACCTGGGGACTTGCTGGCACCAGCTTTAAAATACTCAAGGCATTTTCCAGGTGACGCTATTGTGGCTTGGCTCTGTGACGTGGAAATAGGCCTTGATAGCTATGCACGAGAGCGGGAAGGAGTGTTTGAGCGGGGTCCGGCGCCAGCTCTCCTGTGAAGAGCAGTGAGCGTCTCTGCGGCACGGGCGCTGGGGAGCCCTGGGCTCGTGCGGGCAGAGTGTGTGTTGATCTAGTTCAGCCTTGGACTTTCCTACAGTTAGACTGTGCTCTCTGGGAACTTTTCTGAACCTGTAACTTTGATCTCAATATCAAAGGTTTTGATCTGGGTTTAGAGAGGCAGCCGTGCTGATGGTGAATCCTCTGCAGGAGAGCCCGTTGGGTCTCTGCTTCTGTGGAAGTTGAGGCGGGGAGGGTCTCTTGTCAGGGTTGTGTTCCTCTCCTCAGGAAGGTGTTTTCCTTGGTTGTGCTTCGACACTCCACTAGGAGAGCCAGCGTCTAATGGATGAACTGTGGTTGTGTGGGTCACTGGAAATGAAATTTGACAACCTTAGTACTAAAGAGGGGCTAACGGAAGAGCCGGGGGCACGGGCCCCCATCCTTTGGTCAGATGAAATGGTTGGGGGCCCTGCGCCCCAGGCAGGTACCTTCGCCTTTTTCACCCTTCCTGGAGGACACTCTGCAGTCTGGTGGTCCTGATTTAAATAGTGAATTGTCGTTAAGGAACAGGATTAAACATTTTTTCTGGGCTTTGAACTTTGTAGGATGTGAACGTGTGTTCTAGTGAGCTGTGCTGAAGCTCTGAAGGGTTTGTTATAAATCGGTTCAGCTCAGCCTTGCTCACCAGTTGTTTAATCTAGCGTGTCTTTGAACCATAGTCTTGATTCTGTAGAAACCCATCTCTCACTCACACAGGAGCTTCCTCTTGGGGGTGATCTTCACTCACTGTTCTGCATGGCTTCTTCCTCAGTGGGTGCATTTTACGCAGGACCCAGCTGTCTCGGGCAGGAGGGCTGAATGGCGTCGGGGTTCTTTGGCGGTTCCTGCAGGTTCTGTACTTTGGGGGGAAGCACCTCGTGGTAGCAGGCTTGATCTGAGATGCTGAGAGAGGAAAGGGGGCTTCTGCACGCCCAGCTGGGCCACCTCTCAGTTCCATGGAGGACGGGCTGGGGCTGCCTGTGCGTGGACGTGTGTAGCTACCATGTCAGCGGACACGGAGGGGCAAGCGTCACAGGGTGGATAATAGTCTGGGGGACACGTGAGCCACGTGGTCACTGTAGCTTTTTCTCTGCTGTTGACATTAGATCCACAAACTCGGTGCTAACATCTCATCCAATTTGTTCTGTCTCTTTTAGTCTCAAACCATGAATTATGTGGGGCAGCTGGCGGGGCAGGTGATCGTCACAGTGAAGGAGCTCTACAAGGGTATCAACCAGGCCACGCTGTCCGGCTGCATCGACGTGGTGGTTGTGCGACAGCAGGATGGCTCCTTCCAGTGCTCGCCCTTCCACGTGCGCTTCGGGAAGCTGGGGGTCCTGAGGTCCAAGGAGAAGGTGGTGAGTGCCGTCCCGTGCGCTCTGTCCCCTGGGCGGTGGGGCGCAGCAGGGTCAGCCCTGCCCGTGAGCTCCCAGGACCTCCCTGCTTCTGTTTTGAGAACCTCTCTGCTGTTGACGACAGCGGTGTGGGCAGTCCACCCTTCATACTGCTTTTGAGTTTGCTTCTGAATCCACAAAGCCTCAGAGGAAGTCTTGGGGGGAAAAGAGGTGAAAATCATTTTAATAATCCTGTGTGTTGCAACTTAGAAAACCCAAACATAAACTAGAGTTATAAATGGGGAAGTTAGGTGTATTTAGAAAAGTGCCTTTACCTTATACAGCACTTTAAAATATTTAGTGTTATGCCTATAGACCAACTGGATAGAGTAGGTTGGTATGCTCAGGAGTATATTTATTTAAATGAAATTAATGCCAAAGTTCTATATTTGTTTTTGCAAAGCTGTAAAATCTTGTTGTAAATACCAGGACTTTTTCACAAATCTGACTGAAGTGAAAGTCCACAGGCTTTTATTATTTTAGGGATAATTTCTTTCAAAAAGAAGATGTTGGTTTTCTTTTCTCTCTCTTTTTTTTTTTTAAACATGCTTCTCCCTTCAGGAGCACTTGGGAAGTCTGTTAGTGTATCTGATTGATGTCGATCATGTTAGAAAAAGCTGAGCTAAGAGTAAGCTTCTCAGGTACATAGTAGTGATTTTCTTTCTACTCCTGTCCCATGTTGTCTCCCTAAACAGCATAGGAGATTCTGTCAGGATTTTCAACCCCAGTGAAAGATCCATAGAAGTACATGTCCGAGGACCACTGTCCTAAGTTGCAGACATCTCTTTTTTTCAGATTTTGGCTAATCACACAGCTGATCTTACTCTTTAAAACAGAAACTTCCCTCTGTCTTAAATGAACTTACATTATTTTGAAAGAGCCTGGAGAAGCAGGGTGGCAGGGCTTATGTGGCCCGGCCTCTGTTCAGAGTCCCCGTTTAGAACATGCAAGCAGCGGCGACGTCCTGAGGGACTAGGAAACTGCCCAGTGCAGGCGTGTTTGGCCATAGGTGAGCGTCCCTGGAATTTTTTCTTACTTTCTGGTAATGCTAGTCTTGTGTGCTTTCAGACCATCGGCTTTGGGAGAATTAGCAACCGTTCCTGCACTGGAATTTCCCGGTAGTTGTGCAAGGGTCTGTTTGTAAAATGACTCATAAGGCTTCCCGCCCTCCACTTCCCCTCTGTGATCTGGGTTTTTGGTCAGACGATTGGATAAGTCATCTGGCCTCCGAACTGGAACCTGCAGGCTGATGTATGTACACCTCTGTGCATCTGTAAGTGTGACTGGGCGGACAGTGGCTCTCTTCCTGCATGCTCTATGCCTCTAAGATAGTAATGCAGTTTCCGTATGCAGCTGCACACATCATAGTGCTATAGAAATAGCTCATCAAGCTTGTAATAGAAGTCTATCCATGAGGCCCAGGAAAAGAGAAAAGTTCTTTCCCATTCCTTCCCTTGGCAACCCAGAGACCCAAAGGATATATTTGGGAGGAAATTTGGCTGTTGGACCAAAGCATAGCATTCCTGGGACAGTCAAACCAAAGCCATGTCTGCCTTGAGACACTGGCAGTTTGGAGACATTGTGCTGTTTTATATTTTAGGTCGTTTTGGATTAGGGAAAGCTGTCTATTGATTTTATTTTATTTTAGATTATTTGGCTGTGCTGGGTCTTAGTTATGACATGTGATCCTTGACTAGGGATCCAACCTGTGGCCCCTGCATTGGGAGTGGGGAGTCTTAGCCACTGAACCACCAGGGAAGTTGATTTTCAATTAAAAACCCAATTTTCAAGTATGGGGACACCTATGAAGTGAACTTGAGACCCTAACCACCTGAAAACCTCTGGTTTTAAGGGAAGAGGCAGTGTAGTGATTTTCCCACTGCCGTCGCCGTGTTCTTTGCTTGAGAGAACACAGTACTCCCTGTAGTTTTCATAATTCAGGAGTTTACTTTCAGAAGATAAAGATATACTTGATATTTTGAAATATTAATTTTGTTGGTTTAACACAAAACTGATGATTTAATTGCTTATCAAAGGTAAATAACCCCGTTAGACAGGACAGTTTCCATCATAGATGACAAAAGTCTACCTCACACTAGCTTAGGCAAAAAAGGAATTAAATTGGCCTGTATAACTGAAGTCCAGGAGGATCTGATACGCTCAGGGCTTTACTTAGAGCTGCTGAATGTGTTACCAGAATCATCTCCCCTCGCCTTTCAGCTCTGCTCCCTTTCTGTCTGTCTGTCTAATGCACAGCGGCTGCCACACATGCAGGCTGACTTCCATTGACTCAGCAGCCGCAGCGGGAAGACAGCCTCTCCTTTCTGCAAAAGTACCAGAGTTGTCTCCCTGTCAGACTTGGTTACATACATCTCGGGGACCAGTCACCATAGCTGGGGGTGAAATATATTGATTGGCCTGGCTGGAGCAGCAGCCCCTCCTCTGCTCTCTATAGCCACTGGAAATAGATGGTCTGAAATAGAGGAGATTGGATCTCCAAAGGGAACAGAGATACACCCACCCAAAGAGTGGCCAAAACACGCGCCTGCTACTGCCAGCATCTCCCAGAATTAGTTCTGTTTCAACATCTGTCATATGTGTTGAGCAAAAGGCACAGTGTAGGAAATATGACCATATGGAAACAAGTGTTTTAGAAACCAGTTTACTAGAAGTAAACTTCTTCCTTGGGCTTCCCTGGTGGCTCAGCTGGTAAAGAATCCGCCTGCAGTGCCAGAGATCTGGGTTCGATCCCTGGGTTGGGAAAATCCCTGGAGAAGGCAACAGCTACCCAGAATACTCCAATATTCTGGCCTGGAGAATTCTTGGGGTCTCAAAGAGTCGGACACAACTAAGTGACTTCCACTTTACTAAAAGTAATATTGACACACCAAAATGAGGTTTCTCCTAGTGGACACAGAAGCGGTAGGGGAGGGTGGGACGAATGGAGAGAGGAGCAGGGAAGCATATACACTACCATATGTAAAATAGATAGCCAGTGGGAGTTTGATGTGGATGCAGGAAGCTCAGACTGGTGCTCTGTGACAACCTACAGCAATGGGACGGGGTGGGAGGGAGGTTCAAGAGGGAGAGGACATATGAGTACTAATGGCTGATTCATGTTGATGTATGGCATAAACCAACACAATATTGTAAAGCAGTTATCCTCCAAATAAAAGTAAATAAAAATTTTAAAAAATTAAAAACATAAACAAAAATGAGGGTCCTCTTTAATAAAATAGTCACCTTGGGAAGCATTTATTCCAACTTGGTGCCATCTCTCAAAATATTTTTAGTATTTTTCCTTTGAGACCTAAAGGACTCATGGCATATTCCTTGAAGTATTCTCAGTATTGGCACAATCTTGATGTTAGATTTAATTTTTGGAAAGACCCAAGCTCCATTTAGAGTCAAATCAAGAGACCAAAGTAAGTCGTCATACTAAGAAATGTCACATTCGGGAATTCCTGGCGGTCCAGTGGTTGGGACTCAGGGCTGTCACTTCCAGGGGTCGGGGTTCAATCCCTGGTGGAGGACCTAAAAATAAGGACGATAAATGTAAACCAAAGGGTTACCTGTTTAAGAATGGTTTTAAAACAGACTGTGAATCTGCATCCTGGAGAAGCAGTCTTCCATTTCCCAGGTATGTCAGATGAATGGGTAACCTCCAAAAATGAGTGTTTTAAAGGATGGTATTAGTTTGAATCTGTTTTTTTTTTCCTAATCTAAGATAGAATAACTTTAAATATTTCATTTGTCCTATTTATTTTAACTTTCAAATTTTATATAGCAGTCAACAAACATAGGTTACTTAAATTATAGGTCTGACTTTAATTGAATAAATTAAGTCATCCTGAGAAACTTGAAATTTGGCATTATGGAGCACATTTTTTTCTTTCTTCAGTTCTCACGTAACTTTTTTGATTAGAGACAGTCTTCCTATGACTCTGGAAGAAGCTGCCATTATTTCAGCTGCTTCAGAGGCCTTACATGACTCTAGATGCGTATGTGGCTTCAACTGGTTTATTATGAAAGAAAACTTAAATCACTTGTCTGAAAGTATGTTTTTCTCTTGGCTCAGGAGCTTGCTGCAGCATTTTGTTTTAGAGGAGTTAGAGTTCTCATCATACGCTGCTTTTTCAGTAAACGTTCTCAGTAATAGCACTGAGAAGGGCCAGCACGGAGGCGAGTGAGGGTTAATGCTTGGCCTGTGGAAACTGTTTCATGCTCCTCTTGGTTTTAACAAGTAAAAGAAATGTGAGTTTTGTGTAAAGTAATCACTAACGTTTCTGAAATAAGGAATTTTTTACATAAGATTTTTCACTTGTTTTGGATTCATTTCTTAGTTGCCTATTTTTCTGATTTCCTTTTATAGTGTTATCCTTTTCTTACAGTTTTATTTTATAGTTAACACACCAACTGCACATAGTCAAAGGCCATACTTGATAAGTGTAAACACACATGTGTACCATAAAAGTCGCTCAGTTGTGTCTGACTCTTTGTGACCCCATGGACTACAGCCCACCAGGCTCCTCTGTCCATGGGATTCTCTAGGCAAGAATACTGGAGTGGAAAGCTTTTCCCATCTCCAGGGGATCTTCCCAACTCAGGAATCGAACCTAGGTCTCCCGCATTGCAGGTGGATTCTTTACTGTCTGAGCCACCAGGAAGGCCATCACCATGACACAGAGCCTTTCACCATCCTGTACTCTTAGTCTCCTCTACTCTGTGACAGTTCCTCAGGCTTTGTTTCATGATTTTGACATATTTTTCAGTTTATTTTAGATGTACAGACAGGTTGCAAATGCAGTTTTTAAAGTTTCCATATACCCTTCACCCAGCCTCTTCCCTTCATGTTCACATTCCACGTGACTGTAGTACGGTGATCAGAACCAGGAAGTCAACATCAGTATAAGCTATCAGCTAAAGACCTTACTGGAAAAGACCCTGATGCTGAGAAAGATCGAAGGCAAAAGGAGAAGTGGGCAACAGAGGATAAGGTGGTTAGATAACATAACCAACTCTGTGGACATGAATCTGAGCAAACCCCACGATGTGGTGAAGGACAGGGAAGCGTGGCGTGCTGCAGTCTGCAGGATCGCAGAGTTGCACACGACTAAGCAACTGAACAACAACCAGCAGCACGGACCTTATTGCTGCTTCACCAGCGTTTCTACTCGTGTCTTTTCTCTGTTGCAGGATCTCTCCTTGCTCTCGCCCTGTGCTCTCTAACAGTCCTGTCTTTCTGTGTGACCTTGACTTCTTAGAGTGCAGAACAGTTACCGTGTAGATGGTCTCTCAGTTTGAGTTCTCCAATGCTTTCTCGTTTGGGTGAGAATGACACCGCGTGTGGTGCACCCTCCTTGCCGGTGGTGTTGGCTCTGCTTGCTGTTGAGTGGTGGTTGTGAGATTATTTGTGGGAAGAAACCTCGGGACTGTGCGCATAGCCTCTCTCATTATGCTCTCACCAGGAATTTTAGGGGACACGGTGGACTTTGCTGTGTGTGATTGCTCTGGTGTTTCCCAAATGGTGACTTTCTCTTTCCATTCTTCCTGCTCCACTTATTCATTGAAGTTGTACTTTGTCAAAGAGCTATTCTCTTATTTGCTTAGCTATTCAATTATTAGGTTGGTGTGGACTCACGGATATTAATTTTACCCCATGGGTTGTAATCCTTATTATCATTATTTCTGTAGTTGCTAAGATTGACCCAGTTTCAGACGTTGTTAGCTCCTTCGAGCTGAGTGCTTTTGAAACGCTCCTATCATTGTTTAAGCACTCCATGTTACTTTCTGGCACTGGAAGATATTCCAGGAGACTATACTCTCCCTGCCTCAACCCGGGAATTACTATTATTTCTCTGAGGGAGCTTTTGAACTGTGTTGTTGGAGAAGACTCTTAAGAGTCCCTTGGACTACAAGGAGATCAAACCAGTCAATTCTAAAGGAAATCAGTCCTGAATATTCATTGGAAGGACTGATGCTGAAGCTGAAGCTCCAATATTTTGGCCACCTGATGCGAAGAACCAACTTATTAGAAAAGACTCTGATGCTGGGAAAGATTGAAGGTGGGAGGAGGGACGACAGAGGATGAGATGGTTGGATGGCATCACCGACTTGATGGGCGTGAGTTTGAGTAAACTCTGGGAGTTGGTGATGGACAGGGAGGCCTGGCATGCTGCAGTCCATCGGGTCGCAAAGAGTTGGGCACGACTGAGCGACAGAACTGAACTGAAGGGAGCTTTGGTTTCTTGATTGGAGAACAGTGTTTGGAAACAAAGATCTGGTCACTGGGAACGCTCACCGGTCTGAGGTGCAGTTGCCTGTAGCTCCCTAGCCGGCAGAGCTGAAAGATTCACATGTGTAAGTACCTGTATCTGTACCTGCCTGTAAGAACGAGGGGTTTGCAGCGTCGCCCCCCTTCCAACCTGGCACCTCAGGGCTCATCTCCTCATTGCAGCGTCTTTCTCCGGCAGTGAGCACCGTGCCTTTCATCACCCACAGTGAGCAACATGTTTGTTCAGTCCTAGAATACACATTTAGGAATTTCAGGACTGTGAACTCACATCTCTGTGATTAAAAAGAAATCACTAACGGCAGTACAGTATCTGTTCAGAGGTGGGTTTTGGTTTTTTTTTTTTGCCTTTAAATATAGAATTGGTCTGCATACTATTCTGCAAAGTTACTTAGGTTCATTTTCTTCTTCCCTTAAACACGGCTATGGTATTCATACATGGGATTTTTATAACAAGCATTGACAACGTACGTCAACTAATATTGTTTAATACAATGTTGCTTATCTCATCATTTGGTTACTCCCGGGAAGATGGAGCTGGAAGTGAACCAGGCTCAGCTGTGGTCGGAAGGGATCACTGGTCCTCAGTGGAAACAGCCAGTGGACTGTGCAGTTGTTCCCACAAGGGCCGTGCAGAGCTAAGGACACTGAGCTCACAGATTGTTCCACTTATGTCTATATTATGCCTTTGTGTGTTTGTCTGTATGTCTTGAACAGTCTAAAGCCAAAGTTCACAAGTTATTGGTAAGAGTTTTGAAAGTTAGTATTTATTATTGTAAAATATTTAAAAGTATTTATTCAGAACCTACAGATAAACAACTGCATTATTTTTAAATGATATGGCAGTATTTCATTTATATAAACACTCACTCCCACTTGTACAGTAATACAGACAATGAAAAGGGGCAGGCTGAAACCGTGCAAAAGGAAATTTAGTCAGTGAGGGAAGTTAGGGTTCGTCCATGACCTCTATAAGCTTTGGTCAAAACTTGCCAAAACTCTTACTGTGTTATAAATGTACGGGAAAATGAAAAATAGTGAAATAGTACTTAGTGCACTGCAGTTCAAAACATGAGAAATATTGAGAATTAAGTGTCTTATTTTTTCACAAAACACTCATCAGGAGTGGTGTGAACAGCTCTTGCCTTCTTGACGTCACACTTGCACTGTGGAATAAGTGTCTTTTCATTGTCTTAGCAGCTTGCCCTGCTCCTTTGTGAATCTGCCTCAGTGTCCAGCTTCTGATCCTTTGGAATTGCCATGCCTTGAGGCGTCTCAGGGAGTTGCTTCAGCCTGAGGTTTTGCCGGTGTCCCTTCCTCTCCATCTGCATCCTTCTGTCTCAGCTCCTTCCCTCCTTTCTGGGATAGACTCGCCTCCGGGTTCCTCTGCCACACGTCCTGGGGCTCGTTCGCAAAGCTGGCTGTTTCTTCTGTAACTACTGATGCCCATTTTGGTTTCTCTCCCAGCACTGGTCCTGTTTGTTTCTTTAACTGCACTTTGGTTCTGGCCAGTGTCCTCTTCCCGTTGCCCATTTTATAAGGTGTCAGCTGGGTTTGTCACTGGGAGACCAGGAGGAAGCACGGCCGCACGCTTCACCGCCTGTGGCTGAACTGAGGGACAGCTGTGCTGGGACTGGCCACTGACAGGCTCTGAAGAAGCGACGTGACGAGCCTGTGGTCATGACGGGCCTCTGCTGTTTCTGTGCAGTCGCCCCCCTGTATCCGTGGGTTCTGCATCCAAGGTTTCAACCAATCATAGATCAAAAATACTTTGGAAAAATTTTTCCAGAAAGTTCCCCAAAGCAAAACTTCATTTGCTATGCACTGGCAAGTGTTTGCATAGCATTTATGTTGTGCTACGTATTAGAAGTAGTCTAGAGATGACTTAGAGTACATGGGAAGATATGAGTGGGTTCTGTGCGAGGATGGCGCCCTTTCCTCTGTAAGGGACTTGGGCGTGAATGGATTTCAGTATCCGAGGCGGGCCTCAAGCTAGTCCCTGTGGTCACTGCAAGATGACTGGGTGACTGGACGGAGGGGCTGGTGGTGAAGCGTGTGCTTCCTGTAGTCACATGGTCAGCACAGTGTGGGAGCTGAGGTTCATGCTGACCCAAGTCTCTCACGGGAGGCCTGGCAGTGCTGTGACCTCCAGTTCAGGTCAGTCGCTCCGTCGTATTCAGCTCTTTGCAACCCCATAGACTGTGGCACGCCAGGCTTCCCTGTTCATCACCAACTCCTGGAGCTTATGCAAACTCATGTCCATTGAGTTGGTGATGCCATCCAACCATCTCATCCTCTGTCGTCCCCTTCTCCTCCTGCCCTCAATCTTTCCCAGCATCAGGGTCTTTTCCAGTGAGTCAGTTCTTCACATCAGGTGGCCAGAGTACTGGAGTTTCAGCGTCAGCATCAGTCCTTCCAGTGAATATTCAGAACTTATTTCCTGATCTCCTTGCAGTCCAAGGGACTCTCAAGAGTCTTCTCCAACACCACAGTTCAAACGCATCAATTCTTTGGCACTCAGCTTTCTTTATAGTCCATCTCTCACATCCATACATGACTCCCGGAAAAACTGAAGAAACTAGATGGACCTTTGTCAGCAAAGTAATGTCTCTGCTTTTTAATACTCTGTCTAGGTTGGTGATAGCTTCCCTTCCAGAAAAAAATGGTGACTTCCAGAGGGGCTCAAGTGTGTGCTGACAGTGGCACTTTCCCCATCTTATGACATTCGGGAAAATAAACTTTGTAAATTTGTTATGAAAATAGGTGATCAAGCCTTTTCTCTCCGTCTGTGGTGTCGTCGGGGTGGGACGTGGGGAGGGGGGTGGGGTGGGGCAGGGAGTGGAGGGTCTCTCTGGGAGCCTCAGGACTGAGCTCGCCTGAGAGCCTGGGAGGGTGGACGCTCACTGCTCAGCCTCACTGTGTCTACTCCTAGATTGACATAGAGATCAATGGCGACGCTGTGGATCTCCACATGAAGCTGGGCGACAACGGGGAAGCTTTCTTTGTAGAGGAAACGGAAGAGGAGTATGTAAGTCCTGGGGGCGGGCCACGCTTGCCACACACTTGTGGATGGTCGCTGCTGGCTAGATGAGCTTTTACTTTGGGTTGAAGAACTGGGCTGTCAGAAGGGAGCTGGAGCGGGAGGAACTCCCCCCACCCCTACCCCTGAGGTCCAGGCTGCCCACGTGCGAAGGCCCTGGCACGGCCCCCACTGTGAGCGTCCGGTGACTTTCTCAGGTGGTGTCTGCACAGTTCACACCTTGGCCTGAGCATGCTCAACTCCACCCGAGTCAGCACAGAGGCACAGCAGGCTGCGTCTGCAGGTGGACACGTGACCTTTGAACTTGGGAGCACGTTTGAGGTTTCCGCTGGGGACATGACATCCCGATCCTTGATAGTGAGGTGCACTAGTTTGTGATGATCTGGGGAGAGGTGACTAATCGGCCTCTCCCTTTATGTGTGATTGCTGCGTGTTTGGCCTCTTTCGGTGAGAGCACAACTGACCCCCTTCCCTGTGTGTCCACTGATGTGAACGTGTCTAAGTTGCTCCTGATTGATTTAAGGTGGATCTCCTTACAACTTCTTAGGGGGCATCATTAAATCTTTCATTGTGGAGAATAAAATCTCAGAGCAGAAACAATAGCTTCAAATTATTAAGGACAGAGAGCTACGTTTTTTTGTTTGTGAAGATGAACTGCTAGTTTGATGCCATAAATTCCCAAAGGAAAACAACAGTGGAATGAGATTGTTCATCATTGTTCACTGGGGGCTGGCAGCGTCAGTACTGGTATAGAAGGCAGCCGGAACCAGTGATTATGAAGGGAAACCTACCAGACCGGTGTTTCTCCTCGTATCTTAATTACTTGTTTTCATGTTGTCTTATTTGCATTTACTTTGCCCTGGAGAAAAAATTTCCCTATCAGAGACACAGGCGAAAGGCATAAAGAAGCAGTGAGTTATCATGAGAATGAACATCTCTGATGTAACCTGTCACGCTGACGAGGCTCCCTGTAAATCTGGCAGTGAGAGGGCTGGGTGCTGAGTCTGTTGCCTGCTTCACCCGTCACTTCTCATGATTCCATTCAGAACTGCTCAGCAGAGTGTCAGATTTCCAGCCTTTTTTTCCTATTCCGCATATGACCCAATTGGTCAGATTTTCTTCAGCATAATGTGCTTTTCTTTAAAAATTACAAATTGCAGTTCATCCAACAACACTAGAATCACTGCTGTCCACACAGACTGTGAAGAGAAGCCCCGCTTTCCAGCGGCTCCTGGTATAAAGCGGGATAAACATTACCAGGATCCCTCTGGCTTCCACTTACTGACCTTTTGTTTCTCCCACCGTTGTTAATCAACACCCCTGCTGAGTCAGAAGGTCTAGACCGAGCATCGTCCTTTCCATCACTGCAGGATAGTCCATGGTATGGACGCGTTTCTCGAACCTTTCTTATGCTGATGCACATTCAGCTCACCCGCCCACCCCCCTCCCCCAACAGTGAATCTATTCTGGCTGAGCTTCCACGTGCCCTGTGCTGACCCGGCATGTCCCTCCTCCATTATGTTCAGCCATGTGGACCCACGAGCTAAGGCTCAGCTGTGCAGAGGGGTAGAGACCTATGCAGGTGGTGGTCAGTGTGACTTGCTCACCTTTGGGAGCTAGGTAGCTGTTCTTTGTACCGCTGTGAGGTCTCGGCTCAGCCAGAATCACTGCTGTTTTGATTCACCATAGGGTTTGTCAAACTTTTCTTTCTCGTGTTCTCTTTAAGGAGAAGCTCCCTGCTTACCTGGCCACCTCACCAATCCCTACTGAAGATCAATTCTTTACAGACATCGACAGCCCTTTGGTGAAACCAGGTGGAAATGAAAGACCTCAGAGTTCGGACGTTGCCCACACCCTGGAAGCAGAGACAGTCTTCACCCCCAGTTCTGTGAAAAAGAAAAAACGGAGGAGGAAGAAATGCAAACAGGACAGTAAGAAGGAGGAGCAGGCCGTGTCACCCCCTGCTGCGGCCGCCACGGGTGTGGACCTGAGCTCCGACGATGACAAGGAGGCCCAGGCAAGGTAGGCAGGAGGGACAGAAGGAAAGATGTCCAGGTATGTGTGTGCCCTGAAAACCATGCCCTGGACACAGGTGGCTCTGGGAAGGAGGAAGGTTCTCATGTGGGTGATGCTGTGTACCGTCTCCAGGGCAGATGTTCAATGGAGATGCTTACGACACCCAGCCAAGACTACAGTGTAGGACTACAATCACACTGTCAGAAAGGCGTCTCTGCTTTCCATCCACCAGGGCAGACAGGCTTGCAGGGTCCGTATGGGACCTGGGTGCAGGGCTGGAGGCCGCTGCTCCCCTCCTGACCGTCTCTGGCCTCAGAGGACGCCCATGTCAGTCTGCAGGGACGAGGGTCTCCATGCCTCCCTCCCCTCCTCTTCATTCTGCTGCACGAAACACACTGGCCAGCCCCCTTCTGCCCTGTTGAGAGGGGTCTTTTATGGGGTGTGTCCTGTTTCCAGAAGCAAACTTGATCATTAGTCACACTGAAATGGACTGACTGACCCTAAGCTGAGGGCAAGGGTCAGCTGGTGTCAGCAGTGAACCTTGGCCCTGGTCATTAGCAACCCCTTATCTCTCATATACATGTTGGCAGCTGAATAGAGGAAAGCTCATTTAGTCCCTCTGATTTATCCATGTAGATGATTCAGGCCACTGATTTTGACTTTCTGTTGGTGTTTGTCCCTGTGCTTTAGAAACTGGGATGTATTTACATACAGTGATATTCATGGATCTAAGTGTACAGTTCATTGAATCAATAGTTGTGAATATCACGGAACCTCTGTTGGCTTTTGAATGAGAAAAGTAATTGTTTTACACAGTAAAGCTGAACTTGGAGCCGTGATGTTAGGGGTCATCTGTGAAGCCTGAAGTGCTCCAGACACACTATCCGCAAACTTCAGCTGGGCCTCCCCCACCACCCTGACCAGTGTTAGACCATCTGCCCATCTGTAGATCCTCTGCTGTTCAGGGTTAATGTAGACGTTTGTGCTGCGTTTCAGCATAGAGTCAGCGCTGCTCTTCCTCATGCTGTCATCTATACCCTCCCTTATATCCCCGTGCCACAGGCTTCGTTAGCCCCTCGTGGTCAGCCTCCTGGCTGCCTGTCCTTGGGTACGTGTGCATTTTGAACGTGCTCGGCAGGTTTTCGTGAATCACAGGACTAAAGGAAACCTCAGCATCAGCAGCTTTTCCATCACTCTGATGGATCTGAACCAATGAGTTCTATTTTTGTCCAGATCTGCCCAGAGAAGACATGTCCTGCCCTTCCAGGGCTTGTAAATTCTTAATGGTGCCTGGTCTCTTTCTCTCTTTCAATATTTTATTAAATCCAGTTTGCTTTGCTGGGTTTCTTGGTGTACTGTGTGGGGCAGCGGGGTGGGGGCCGGGGGTATGTGTGTCGTTTATTCGTGTCCTATTCTTTGCAGCCGTGTGTGTGTGTGTTGCAGCCGTGTGTGTGTGTGTGTGTCTGTGTGTGTCTGTGTGTGTCTGTGTGTGTGTGTCTGTGTGTGTGTGTCTGTGTGTGTGTGTCTGTGTGTGTGTTGGTCACTTAGTTGTGTCCTACTCTTTGCAACCCCATGGACTGTAGCCCACCAGGTTCTTCTGTCCATGGAGTTCTCCAGGCCAGGATCCTGGAGTGGGTAGCCATTCCCTTCTCCAGGGGATCTTCCTGACCAGGGGTTGAACCCAGGTCTCCAACATTGCAGGCAGATTCCTTACTGTCTGAGCCACCAGGGAAGCCCCATCTTTTATACTGTGGTGAAATATATTCCAAAGATACGTTTAAAGAAAAAATTTTCCATGGCATTTATGTTGCTCTTTTCAAACCTCTTTCAAATATATAAATAGTAATAGGCCAGGCTGTACTACCCTTTCAAATTTGGCAGATAAGGACTTTTCATAGCAAATGATTTCCCTTTCTGCTTTTAGCATTGCAATCTCCTCTTTTAACAAATGCAGTATTTTTATCTGGATATCAGCCTTTTACATGATATATGTCTCTTTCCTCTTAAATAAGGTGGTGTGCCAGAGCTCAGTCTTTCTGAGACAAAAGAGATGAGGGTTTGGAAAACCTGATTTAGGAAATGCAGCCAAAAGGAAAAATAGTTACATATCAGAGTTGGTAGTAAAGCAGAGCATATTGAATTAAGATGTAAAGAAGAGAAGAGATAATAGAAATTAATAAAATGATTTCTATCTGTATTTTTCGTCTAGCTAATTAAGTGATAGATATTCTCATGGCTGTCCTGGTAGAACATTAAAGTTTCTGTAAGGAGCTCTTGAATTTGTATTGTATTTAGTGTTTGAACTTTTCAGAGTTTTTCTATATACTTTGCAGCACTCTCAACATGACACACCACATGAGTCTCACATTGACTCTTGTCGAGTACATAGGACAAGGGATAAATTTCCAACTAAAGATGAAAAACTAGGACCCTCAGTGCTTCTGAGGGGTGTTTTCAAGGTTATATGGCAAGTTAGTTCTATTAACTCTGCAAATCAGAGAAACCAAAGGGTAAATTAATTCAAACCTTATTAGCAGTAGTTCAGTCTTCTACAGTTCCAGGGTCTGAGAGTGAATTTTAAAAGCATCTATCGTACTTTTGTGTCATCTTCCTCACATCCCTACATCCTGCAGACTTAACTTAGAGAAAGTTCTCAGACTGAAAATAACTTCTGGATTTTTAAGAGTTTTTTTCCTGTATTTTTGAATTTTTAAGCCATAGCTTTTGTCTTCAGCTGTCTGCTTGCTTCCATTTTCTGTAACATGCAGGAGAGTGTAGTGAAAAGAACACAGGCTTGCTTGCTTTGAATACAACTACTTAATAGCTTTTTTACTTTGGGCAAGTTACTAAACTCCTCTAGGTCCTTGATTAAGTAATACCTAAGGTAGGATTTTACTGCTTCATATTTGCGAGGATTGAATGCAATGTACAATAAAGCCTTAGTTTGCTTCTTGTAACCTCTGAGTCAAGTACCCCTACCAGATGTAAAAAGGAGTTTTTTTCTTTTCTGTCCCTCCTGTTTATCCCACGCTTGAATGGTGATTGCAGTGGTGTCCAGTAGGTGGCACCAGTGAACCCCTTTCTGCTTCATGGAAGGTCGTGTCTGTGGCTCAGTCACGTCTGCCTCTTTAAATCTCATGGACTGTAGACCTCTAGGCTCCTCAGTCCATAGATTTCCCTTTTTAAGAGACTTAGTTATTAATTGTTCATTTGACTTTCTTCTTTTGTATCATTTAGACAGTGTGTCATAATTGGGGGATATTATAAAGCTGGTGTAAGTGACATTGTTCTGTCTCTCTGTGTGTGTGTTTTTTTTTTTTTCCTTCACAGAAGATCTTCAAATGCTTCCTTAAAGGAAGAAGAACATAAGGAGCCCCTGCTCTTCCATTCTGGAGACCACTACCCCTTGTCTGATGGAGACTGGTCCCCTTTAGACAAGTAAGTGTTCTGGAGATGGTTTCACTTCTTACAGGAAGGATAAGCTGAGTAGCTTTTCTGTTACTCCCCATGTTGATGTGTCCATGTCTTTCATATAGAAGAGGACTGAAGGTGTGCTTTCCACACGAGTATGGGCCTTCCCCCTCAGTAATTACCTTGTTCCTAAACTTGATCTGACTTATTCTCAGGGTTGGCCAGTATGGATCTGTATAATCAGCATAGAATCTGACCCTCTGCAGTTCTTGTTGGTGTGAACTGCTTACTGTGTAACTGGGTAACACCGTGAAGAAGCATGCAGTCACACTGTGTGTTCAAGTCCAGTTTCTTTCTGTGTTATGTTAACTTTACCCATCGTTCCATGCATTTCCTATCCTATAAAATTACCTTTCTCACTGATTTCTGGTGAGAATCAAGTGGGATAATTATATTATTGAGGACCCAGCAAGTCCACAGTAAATGCTAGTTGGCATTGTTTTTATTATTATTAAAGAATTCAGGTGGGAAAAGTAGCCATTTTGTATCTACAGGTGAAATTGATGTGTTCACACTTCTATTTCTCTGTCTTTCTTTTCCTCTGTTGAGCTCAGCAAGACCAGAATTCCCAACTTTAAGTTCATTACGTTTATTTGTCCCATGTTTGCAGCCCCTACCCCCCAGTGCCCTGTCCTAAGAGCGACTCAGAGCTGGAAGTGAAGCCCGCCGGGAGCCTGCTCAGATCCGAGTCCCACATGGAGTGGACGTGGGGCGGGTTCCCAGAGTCCACCAAGGTAGAGGGTTCCCTGCTGGAGGTGGAGGGCGGTTTTTGCACCAGTGACGGGAGTGAAAGGGGCCTGGCGCCCTCGTGTGGTCACATGAGCGAAGCCACGTTAACACCATCTATAACGTTCATGCTGTGTTCACAGCAGACGGAATCCAGCAGTGTAGTCAGTAATGTTGACCATTAACTTAACATTTTAATCAGGAAAAATTTTAAAGTACCTAAAGTAAAACTTCCACTGAAAGTTCAAGTAGGCAATTGATTATGAAAGCTTTTTTATCAGCTCTTGGTGAAAGAAGAAAAAATTGGAACAGTGCTTTTCTTGAGAGGACAAAAAATGTAGTGTTTTGAAAACACATTTTGCTTTTTACATTGTTGTGACAGGGCCTTGAGATAGTGCAGGCAGGCCTCAATTCCCTGAAGTGATCAAGTTTTCATCCTCTATCATCTGAAATGTTCACATGTCCTGTCTTCTCCAGTGCTTAGATCTTTATAGTAAAACAGTTATAAATATAATGCGTTTGTAAGTATCATTACGGTGAACAAAATGCAGTGAATAGTTTTTCCCACTATTTAATTATGAACAGTTTTACACATACAAAATTATGTGTTTAGTGAATGTGTGCTAGTTATAAATAAAATTAACACATGCACCAGCATCCAGCATAGGAAACAGAGTTAACAGACACCTTCAACAGTAGTTTAACGTTGAAACATGCCTGTTTCAGGTCAGCAAACGGGAGCGGTCCGAGCATCACCCCAGGACAGCGATGATCACGCCGTCAGAAAACACCCACTTCCGGGTGATCCCCAGCGAGGAGAGCCTCCTGAGTGAGGTCGAGAAGGACGCTTCAATGGGGGAGACAGTCTGCACCATTGTGAAGCCCAAGCCGCGAGCCCCAGGGAAGCAGCATGGTGGGGCAGCCTTGGCAACGGGCCCTCAGGAGCCCCCCGCGGGGTTGGATGGTCCCCACCTGCCTCCCTCACCCCCCTTCGTGGAGGCACCCTCGGAAGCTCGACCAGCCACTAAGGTCGACTCGCCCTCCAAGAAGAGAGGTAATCAAAGCTTTGGTTTGACTTCGACAGCTCCGAATCTAGGTAGTGAATTATCCCAGGGTTTCAGGTGATACATGGGGCCCCGTCCTCCCAACCGGAACCTGCCACACCAAGGTGGGGATGAGGGGTGTGGCTTCCCCATCACACTGTGGGCACCCGCAGAGCCAGCTCTGATCTCTCTCTCCCGGCCGTGGCTACTGAGAAGCATTCTCTGAAAAAATTATGAAGGTATTAAAGTCAATTAATGAGTAAAATTAATCCCTTTAAGTGTTAGTTGTTCGGTCATTTCCGGCTCTTTGCGGCCCCATGGACTGTGGCCCACCAGCCTACTCTGTCCTTGGGATTCTCCAGGCAAGAATATTGGAGTGGGTCGTCATTCCCTTTTCCAGGGCATCCTCCTTGCCCAGTGTTTGAACCCGGGCCTCCTGCATTGCAGGCAGATTCTTTACCATCTGAGCCACCAGGGAAGCCAGGCTTCAGCAGTATGTGAACTGAGAACTTCCAGATGTACAAGCTGGATTTTAGAAAAGGCAGAGGACCCAGAGATCAAATTGCCAACATCCGTTGGATCATAAAGAAAAGCAAGGGAATTCCAGAAAAAATCTATTTCTGCTTCATTGACTATGCTAAAGTCTTTGACTGTGTGGATCACAACAAACTGGAGAATTCTTAAAGGGATGGGAAGGGCAGACCACCTTACCTGCCTCCTAAGAAACCTGCATGCGGGTCAAGAAGCAACAGTTAGAACCTTACATGGAACAACTGACTGGTTCAAAATTGGGACAAGCGTACAACAAGGCTGTATATTATCACCCTGCTTATTTAACTTCTGTGCAGAGTACATCATGCAAAATGCCAGTCTAGATGAAGCACAAGCTAGAATCAAGATTGCTGGGAAAAATATCAACAATCTCAGGTATGCAGATGATACCGCTCTAATGGCAAAAAGCGAAGAGGAACTAAAGAGCCTCTTGATGAGGGTAAAAGAGGAGAGTGAAAAAAATGGCTTAAAACTCAACATTCAAAAAACTCAGATCATGGCATCCAGTCCCATCACTTCATGGCAAATAGATGGGGAAAAAGTGGAAGCAATAGCATTTTATTTTCTTAGGCTCCAGAATCACTGTGGATGGTGACTGCAGCCACAAAATTAAAAGATGCTTGCTCCTTGGAAGAGAAGCTATGACAAATCTAGACAGCATATTAAAAAGCAGAGAGATTACTTTGCTGACAAAGGTCCATCTTGTCAAGGCTATGGTTTTTCCAGTAGTCATGTAGGGAGGTGGGAGTTGTACCATAAAGAAAGCTCAGTGTGGAAAAATTGATGCTTTTGAACTGTGGTGCTGGAGAAGACTCTTGAGAGTCCCTTGGACTGCAAGGAGATCCAACCAATCAATCCTAAAGGAAATTGACTCTGAATATTTATTGGAAGGATCAATGCTGAAGCTGTAGCTCAAATACTTTGACCACCTGATACGAAGAGCTAACTCATTGGAAAAGACCCTGATGTGCTGGGAATGATTGAGGGCAAAAGAAGAAGGGGCAGCAGAGAATGAATGGTTAGGTAGCATCACCGATTCAATAGATGTGAGTTTGAGCAAGCTCTGGGGGAGATAGTGAAGGACAGTGAAGTAGGCCTGTGCTGTAGTTCATGGGGTCGCAGAGAGTCGGACGCCACTAAGCAACTGAGTACTTGTGCACGTTCATATATAAAAAGCAAGCATACTGTCAAGTATAAATGACTCAGGACCCAGAATTCACATGAGAGAAGATGAAAGAATGCGAGATGCAGCCCGTGTTCATTGAATAGCTGGCAGGAGTGCTGCCCCACTCCAGTACTCTTGCCTGGAAAATCCCATGGACGGAGGAGCCTGGAAGGCTGCAGTCCATGGGGTCCCTGAGGATCGGACAAAACTGAGCGACTTCACTTTCACTTTCACACATTGGAGAAAAAAATGGCAACCCACTGCAATATTCTTGCTTGGAGAATCTCAGGGACGGGGGAGCCTGGTGGGCTGCCGTCTATGGGGTCACACAGAGTCGGACATGACTGAAGTGACTTAGCAGCAGCAGGAGTACTGACCTCTTTCATCTGGATGGGTGAGAAACAGCAGTGGGCAAAGGTTAGATGATGCCTTTAAAAGTACACCACAGGTCCAGTTGTGGTTAGTTTTATTGTTTGCAAACCTTTGTTTTCCTGCAGTTGTAAATGAAGAGTAACCAAGTTCTCATCTCTGATGTGTTTTTTCTTTTATAAAAACAGGTGTCCACAAGAGAAGCCAACACCAGGGGCCTGATGATATTTACCTGGACGACTTGAAGGCCCTGGAACCTGAGGTTGCAGCTCTCTATTTCCCCAAAAGGTAGTGGGTTTATATTGCAGAGTGGGCAACTCTGAAATGTTCTAGATGTTTCCAGAGCAAAGCATTAGAAAAAGGAGCAAGGGGCTGGTATCCTTCAGCTAAATTGAATTCTTGCTTCAGATTCTGGAAAATCCAGAAATTGTGCGTGTGTTGTCTTACCTTTTTATGAAGAAATGTTCAGTACAGTGAGAAGGTGTCCCCGTCAAGCTCTTGTAGTAAGGGCGTAACGTGGATGTGACATCAGATTAGCTCCTCCTGTTCATTAGCATTGTTTCCTTTATTATGTGTTTAGAGGTGATATATCTTTATTCAGAGACACTTTACAAACCAGGCCTCCACTCTTCACTGAGGCTGTGCTTACTCACAGGCCTGGATCTGGTGGGGCCCCTTCCAGGGCCTTTCCAAACTTCCCTTCCTCCTTTCCAAGCCATCCCTTCCTCCTCTGTGACTCCCTGCTTGGAATAACACCAAAATCTTAGCAGTGATAGACTTGGGCGGTTTTCCCAAGGCCATTTCCATTCTTGGGGAAATTCCATTTTATTAAATAATATTCTCTGATCACAAAGAGCAGTGTTTACTTTTCCCCAAGTTCTCATGGCTTGAATACACTGAGCCATAGTCACACATAATTAAATACTTTTAAACAAATTATTGAAAAGCATATCTGAAGGTTTTATTTAAAATAGAAAGCATTGGTGTGAGGATACTTAATTTTTACAGATATTTTTGCAGGATCCTTAAAACGCCCTCCTAACTTTCTCCCGTTTGTTTGGAGTAGTAGTTGGGTTTTTAAGGGGAGAGAAGTGAAACTGGACCTTTTTTTTTTTTTGCATCATAAGCTGTCTTGACATTACCTCTTTGCTTGTGATTTCCCAGTCCATAACCATTTGTTTACATTGGGACAGATGTAAGACATTTCTTAGTTTGCTTTTTTGAAACACGGGGAGCATGACTGCTGCACGGGGGCCACCCTGTGCTGTTGCAGCCTGACCGTCTGGGGCCATAGCCGCTCACGTCATGTGTGATTGTTTCTGGAAACAAGACAGGGAGGCTGTTGGAATGCTCACAGGCGTTCGTTTTCTCTTCGTGGTCACCAGCCCCCTGACTGAAGAGCTAGTGTTTGTAACTAGAGCTGAACTTGACCCTGAAGCACACAGTCTCGTGGTTCTAACAGCCCACTGTTGAGTCGGTCGGCGTCCTCCATGTATTCAGCGGGGGCGTCAGTTAGGGTC